>NC_053024.1:503807685-503852969 GCF_003073215.2 Triticum urartu
TGGTAAGTCTTCAAGGTAGACTCCCAAACCTTCACAGACTTCGTTCACCGGCAATCCACAATGTCTCTTGGATGCTCAGAACGCGATGCCTAACCGGCTGGAGGATTCACAGTCCTCAAGTGTAATAAGTCTTCAGATCACACAGACAAGAAGACTTAAGTGATGCCTAACACTCTTTGGCTCTGGGTGGTTAGGACTTTATCCTCGCAAGGAATTCTCTCTCAAAGGCTTCGAGGTGGGTTGCTCTCAAACGACAAAAGTCGTACTCTAACTCTGAGCAGCCAACCGTTTATGGTTGTAGGGGGTGGGCTATTTATAGCCACTAGGCAACCCAACCTGATTTGTCCGAAATGACCCTGGGTCACTAAGGAACTGACACGTGTTCCAACGGTCAGATTTCAAACTCACACGGCAACTTTACTTGGGCTACAAGCAAAGCTGACTTGTCCGACTCTGGACAAGATTCGCTCTCATAGTCTTCACTCGAAGACATAGGTTTTGGTTAAGCATCACTTCAGTCATTCTGACTGGTTCTCTTGGACCCCACTTAACAGTACGGTGGTTCCTATGACTCAACAGAGAAGAAAAAGAACTGCGAAAGATCTAAGTCTTCGAGCTCCATAGGCTTCATGCGATGTCTTCTCTTGTCATAGTCTTCAATGAGAATATCTTCATAAACCACCTTTGACATCAATGTCTTCATACATTTTTAGGGGTCATCTCTGGTAGGAAAACCGAATCAATGAGGGACTTCTACCTGTGTTATCCTGCAATTCTCACAAACACATTAGTCCCTCAACTAGGTTTGTCGTCAATACTCCAAAACCAACTAGGGGTGGCACTAGATGCACTTACACGGATCCTCCCCTACCAGAGCCGAAGCTATCCTCTATGGGACTTCAACCCGAAGAGACACCATACCTTGGTGAGGCTCTTCGAAACGACTCATGAAGATGCCTGGAAGTTGCTTTTCAAGGGCAACGAGATACCGCCGGCCACCAATTCGGATTGTGGCCACGGCATAAATCACCTCCCCAATGAGCTATGTTATTTTTAACACATCCGTACTTGCTTGTTTCAAGGGTGATATCTAATGCTTTCATTACCATTGCTTTTTCAGTACTGGTTGAAGCAGGCGAAGAAGATTCGGTGTCCGGCTCCCCTGCCCGAAGAGCCAGTCACTCTGTGTTTAGCGAAGATGCTGGAGCCGACGCCTTACAAGGCACCAGAGAAGAAGGCCACAGGAAAGTCCAAGGGGGTCCGGAGTGGCCCCGCTGCAAGGGTACTTCGGATGCAGCGTCCGAAGACAAGACACATTCCCCCGCCGCCAAAGACGACGCGGAGGAGGAGGAGGAGGAGGAGAGCGACTCTCCCCCCAACTGGGGGAGGAAGAAGAGGGCGGCCTCCACAACTCTGGAGGCAGAGGCGCCCAAAAAGGGGAAGGGCTCCCTAGCGGGTAACTCCGCATGGGACGTTGATGACAGTCCGGAGGGATGCCCCCGCGCTAATCCTCGGGCCGCATCGTAAGTACTAATACCTTATCCGCCCATAAAGTTTCTCCTCCTCATTGTACTGAAACGATTGGCAAATGTTATTGTAGTCCGGCCCACAACAGCTCCCAGTGATCTTCGTCAGGAGACTCGCTGGATTCCAAGGCGATGGCCAGCGACTCTCTGCCGGACGCACACTCCCCCAAGACCAAGGAGGATGCGGAGGTGCTGTCCCGAAGGACTATCTCCGGCGGGGGAGAGGCTCAGGAGGCGCCCGAGGGCGAAACCTCCATCGCCGGACACCAAGGGGACTCAATCCCCAATGAGACTGGCGGAGAGGGCCGTACACAGTTCGGCCCTCAACCGGACTCAATTCCGGAGACCGAGGCGGCTCCGAAATCCAGCACGCACCCTCCTCGAAAGAAGGGGGATGCCAGTTGCGCCGGTGGCCCCTGTCCAACCAGGGGCACCGGATAACCTGCTGGAGGCGCTAAGAGGCGCTTCCATTATGGATGAGCACCGTGCCCTTATGGGCGTGGTGATTGAAAAGGTCCAATCCGCTAAGAGCGGATTAACCGAAGCCTGCAGTAGCTTGCTGACAGGTTTTGAGGTAAGAGAAGCCAAACAAGGAGAAAATCCCAGTGTAGACCAGTAGCCCCTGAGACACTGTCCGGTGTTCGGAAAGAAAAAGCTGGACAGAGGATCAATCTCGTTTTAACAGGAAACTAACTTAATTTTTCCGAAATGTAGGCATCGTTGCTAGCTGTGGCCTCGCATACTGCCGAAGTTTCTAGACTGAAGCAGAAACTGGCGGAGGCCGAGGAGGAGCTGGGCCAAGCGAAGAGGCAGATCCAGGAGAAACAAGGTAAGCAATAACCTGTTATATATTCGAAAAGAAGAAAATTGTATGCGATGACCAAAATGCCATGATTTGTACAGAAGCGACGACCGAGGTCGAGGCCCTGAGAAAGGCCCTGGCCGAAGCCGAGGGGAAGGCTGTCCAACAGCAAGCCGCCCGTAAGAAGCTCAAGGCTCGGGTCGGGGAGGTCCAGCAGGAGCTCCAAGATGTGGTGAAGAAGTGTGAAGCTTTGGAGCATGAGGCGTTGGCTCGAGAGGCCGAACTTACAAAGGCTCGTCAGAGCTCAGAGGCCACACGGAATGAGGCCCGGGACACTCTCCAGGAGATCCAGGAGGCGAATAAGATCGCAGCGGGTAAGGCATTTAACATGCAAAGCAAGTATGTGGAGAGGAAGTACCTTTTACTAACCCGAATTCGGAGTTGCCCAGGGGCTTTTGTGGATCTGCCACGCAGTGTATCTGATGTTGTGGAGTTCTTCCGAGCCAGGGAAGGGGATTCTTCGGAGAAGCTGTTCTGGTCGCAATATGCTGTGCCAAAACATCCGGTGGCCTTTTCCGATCAACTGAAGCAGTTGGTCGAGCTGCATAGGGTGGCCGAACTAGCCATGAAGGATTTCATAATCTAATTATGGCCGGCTGAAGCTATACCTAGTAGTTATTTCGTCCTTGTGAAGCGGGTGAAGGAGGAGTGTCCGCGGCTAGACATCGTCAAGCGATCTGTCTGCATCGAGGGTGCCCGCATGGCCTTCGCTCATTGCAAGATGTGGTGGGCGAAGATGGATGCCGTCGAGGTGGATAGAGGGCCGCCGGAGGGCAAGGAGCACCGCACACCCGAGCGATATTTTGCGGATGTCCTGGAGGGATCTCGACTTGTAGCAACACAGTGCGGGCAGGACGTTATTCTCGAATGAATGCATCCATGTTTTGCCTTGTATGAACAAATCCACCTTGTAATATATAATTTTTATTATGTTTTGATTGTTTCCTCCTGTGCGGCCATGTTGTATGAAATCTGAGGGTTAACCAGTCATCGGATTTAGCCCTCGTGTAGGTAGTACGGAGGTGTTCGGGATGGAATCTAAACAATCTTGATCCAATTATATGGTCCTTGAAGGAGTTGTTTAGCGCAACGAAACAGGCAACCAGACTATACGGCTTGAACACCCTCACTTAGCCATAGGAGTTTTATAATAAAACATAGGCGCAGCCCCTGGTATACGAACCAGAGTGCTGTCAGCATCTGGTCGGGAAGTACCGATCCTTCACGAAATGCGGAAAAATCTCCAACAATTTGCAACCTTTGAACAGCTGACCAGCTCTTGCCGCATCATGACAGTCAGTTTTCGGCTTTCTCTACTGAGGTGCTCATCCGGTTTAAACCAGGACACAATCGCAGTAGTTATCCCTTTATTACCCTAGCCGATATAGCGGAACGTAGGGTAGCAAGCACAGGAGCCGGGCAACCCAACTATTGACCAAAGACATGATTCGGAGCCAATGCATATAATGCTAAATTCGGGGTGCCGAACTATACTTATAGAAAGTGTTCGGACTTTTGTTCCCGTAGTGTAAGGTGCTATAAAGCCCTTGGCAAACGTCAAACGTACCAAAGTGTACAGGTTCTACTTGATGGGGTTATCCACAGGGAATCTGAAATAGAAAAGAGAGAAAGAAAACAGATAAGACGTAAAGGTGAAAAGCTGGGGTCCTAAAGCTCCAGCTACAAACTGTTTTCATTGTAGTGTAATTAGTACGTCAAGGCGTATTGACACAAATAGTGCAATAAGCAATAGGCTATTTAATTTGCCGAAACCAGGGGAGAGCTGCATATGGGTCCTGGAAAGCAGGTAGAGTTATCATTAACGGAATCACCTAAAAAGTTCCCCATATGTCCGCGCTTCTCGCCGTCTTGGTGTATTTATCCTACAAAAGGACCGATGACCAGACCCCCCGATGGGGCCTGTGGGATTTAGACCTGAAAGGAAAACAAGTAAAAGTGAAAGTATGTTTGTATCCGATGTCAGTTGAGCCGTGCCATGGGTCACAAGTTATCTGTGCCTCCGTCAATGCCCATGTAATTTTAAGTGCGTAGTTATGTACGCGCAGCACGAATGCCACCAGTTGATCAAGACTGAGATGGAGGCCAGATTGCTAGTTGATCTCCTGACGAACCGAGCTCTCCTGCTGCAGAGTAGTTTGGACCCTCTTAAGGGTGTCCGCGGGCTCGGCAGCCGAATGAAGGTTCTACTTGAGAAGACCGCTTTGTACTTCTGCTGCTAGGGCAGCTATGTGCTCTTCTGTACGGAGAGAGCGTTCCGTATTGTCATTGACTGTTATGACGCCGCGTGGACCGGGCATCTTGAGCTTGAGATAAGCATAGTGTGGCACTGCGTTGAATCGAGCAAACGCAGTTCGTCCGAGCAGTGCATGATAGCCGCTGCGGAATGGGACCATATCGAAGATTAACTCCTCGCTTCGGAAGTTGTCCGGAGATCCGAAGACAACCTCTAATGTGATTGAGCCCGTACAACGGGCCTCTACACCTGGTATGACTCCTTTAAAGGTGGTCCTTGTAGGCTTGATCCTTGACGGGTTAATGCCCATTTTCCGCGTTGTATCCTGGTAGAGCAGATTGAGGCTGCTACCACCGTCCATGAGGACGCGAGTCAGGTGAAACCCATCAATTATTGGGTCTAAGACTAGTGCAGCTGAGCCCCCGTGACGGACACTGGTCGGGTGGTCCCGGTGATCGAAAGTGATCGGGCATGACGACCATGGATTGAATTTTGGGGCGACTGGCTCTATCGCCTAGACGTTCCTAAGCGCACGCTTGCGCTCCCTCTTGGGGATGTGGGTGGCATATATCATGTTCACCGTTTTCACCTGTGGGGGAAACTTCTTCTGTCCCCCTGTGTTTGGCTATTGTGGCTCTTCGTTGTTGTCCTCGCTTTGCGGTCCTTTTCCCTGTTTTCGGCGTTTAATTTGCCGGCCTGTTTGAAAATCCAGCACTCTCTATTTGTATGATTAGGAGGCTTGTCGGGGGTGCCGTTAATCTGGCATGGACGATCAAGTATGTGGTCTAAGCTGGATGGGCCCGAATTGTTCTTTTGGAACGGCTTCTTCCGCTAACCGGACTTAGAGCCACTGAATCCGGTGTTGACCGTTATATCCTCGGTGTTGTCATCGTTGTTTCGACGCTTGTATCTATTGCGTCGAGACTTGTCTTTGTTATTTTTAACTTCAGGGGTGCCGGCGTCGCTTGCATTGTTTGTGCTACGGGCCAACCAACTGTCCTCGCCCGCACAAAAGAGGGTCATTAGTGCCGTGAGGGCCGCCATGGATTTTGGCTTTTCTTGGCCGAGGTGGCGAGCGAGCCATTCGTCGTGGATGCTATGTTTGAAAGCTGCTAGAGCTTCAGCGTGCGAATAGTCAACGATTTGGTTCTTTTTAGTTAGGAACCTTGCCCAGAATTTCCTGACGGACTCTCCGGGCTGCTGGACTATGTGGCTTAAGTCATCAGCGTCCAGAGGACGAACATATGTACCTTGGAAGTTATCGAGGAAAGCCTCTTCCAGGTCCTCCCAACTGCCAATGGAATTGTCAGGCAGACTGTTTAGCCAATGCCGAGCGGGCCCCTTGAGTTTGAGAGGGAGGTATTTGATGGCGTGGAAGTCATCTCCGCGTGCCATATGGATGTGGAGAATGAAGTCTTCGATCCACACCACGGGGTCCGTGGTCCCATTGTTGGGGAACGTAGTAATTTCAAAATTTTCCTACGCACACGCAAGATAATGGTGATGCATAGCAACGAGAGGGGGAGTGTTGTCCACATACCCTCGTAGACCGAAAGCGGAAGTATTAGCACAACACGGTTGATGTAGTCGTACGTCTTCACGATCCGACCGATCAAGTACCGAACGCACGGCACCTCCGAGTTTTGCACACGTTCAACTCGATGACGTCCCTCGAACTCCGATCCAGCCGAGTGTTGAGGGAGAGTTTCGTCAGCACGGCGGTGTGGTGACGATGTTGATTTTCTACCGACGCAGGGCTTCGCCTAAGCACTGCTACAGTATTATCGAGGTGGACTATGGTGGAGGGGGGCACCTCACATGGCTAAGAGATCAATTGTTGTGTCTTTGGGGTGCCCCCTGCCCCCGTATATAAAGGAGTGGAGGAGGGGGAGGGCCGGCCCTCTCTATGGCGTGCCCTAGGGGAGTGCTACTCCCACCGGGAGTAGGATTCCCCCTTTCCTAGTAGAACTAGGAGCCCTTCCAAGTAGTAGGAGTAGGAGGGAAGGAAAGGGAAGGGAAAAGGAGAAGGAAGGAAGGGGGCGCCCCCCTCCCTAGTCCAATTCGGACCAGCCCGTGGGGAGGGGTGCGGCCACCCTTTGAGGCCTTTCTCTCCTTTCCCGTATGGCCCATTAAGGCCCAATACAAATTCCCGTAACTCCTCGGTACTCCCGAAAATACCCGAATCACTCGGAACCTTTCCGATGTCCGAATATAGTCGTCCAGTATATCGATCTTTACATCTCAACCATTTCGAGACTTCTCGTCATGTCCCCGATCTCATCCGAGACTCCGAACTCCTTCGGTACATCAAAACACATAAACTCATAATATAACCGTCATCAAACTTTAAGCGTGCGGACCTTACGGGTTCGAGAACTATGTAGACATGACCGAGACACGTCTCCAGTCAATAACCAATAGCGGAAACTGGATGCTCATATTGGCTCCTACATATTCTACAAAGATCTTTATCGGTCAAACCGCATAACAACATACGTTGTTCCATTTGTCATCGGTATGTTACTTGCCCGAGATTCGATCGTCGGTATCTCAATACCTAGTTCAATCTCGTTACCGGCAAGTCTCTTTACTCGTTCCGTAACACATCATCCCGCAGCTAACTCATTAGTTGCAATGCTTGCAAGGCTTATAGTGATGTGCATTACCGAGTGGGCCCAGAGATACCTCTCCGACAATCGGAGTGACAAATCCTAATCTCAAAATACGCCAACACAACAAGTACCTTCGGAGACACCTGTAGAGCACCTTTATAATCACCCAGTTATGTTGTGACGTTTGGTAGCACACAAAGTGTTCCTCCGGTAAACGGGAGTTGCATAATCTCATAGTCATAGGAACATGTATAAGTCATGAAGAAAGCAAAAGCAACAAACTAAACGATCAAGTGCTATGCTAACGGAATGGGTCAAGTCAATCACATCATTCTCTAATGATGTGATCCCGTTAATCAAATGACAACTCATGTCTATGGCTAGGAAACTTAACCATCTTTGATTCAACAAGCTAGTCAAGTAGAGGCATACTAGTGACATACTGTTTGTCTATGTATTCACACATGTATTATGTTTCCGGTTAATACAATTCAAGCATGAATAATAAACATTTATCATGATATAAGGAAATAAATAATAACTTTATTATTGCCTCTAGGGCATATTTCCTTCACCCATCGTATGATTCTATGTTCACGGGCTTGAATCCTTTGGGGAATTCGTGATCCAGGACCTCATCAGTGAAGCAATGAGGGTGCGCGGGCCTCTGTATCGGGTCGTATTGTGACGCAGCTCTGATGAAGTCCGTCTGTGGTGTTCATCCTGCGCATGAATGGGTTTGTCACATCCGAATAGGTGGCCGTTGTCACGTGTCGAGGTGCGTCCTCGCGATCCGTAGATTGATCTGTTAGGTCCTGCTTTATTGTTCAGGTTCTGCTGGAGGTCATATGTATGGCCGTGTGCGAATTTACCTTTGCCTGAGTGACGAGGCGGGGCGGGCTGGTGTTCAGCATGGGTTGCCATTTTGTCCCAGCCATGCGGTGGACGGTCAGCCGCATTGTACGATGGTGGTATATACTCTGGCGCCTCCTTGTCGAACTGAGGTAGCAATTTACGCTTTGGGTAGCTTTTGGTTGGGTGCTTGAGGCCGTATTCTTTGGTTGCTAGGACATCATTCCATTTATCGTTGAGCAGATCCTGGTCAATTTGAAGCTGCTGCTGCTTCTTCTTCAGGCTCCTTGCAGTGGCTATTAGCTAGCGCTTGAAGCGCTCCTGCTCAAGAGGTTCCTCAGGCACGATGAAATCCTCAATGCCGAGGCTCACATCGTCCTCGGAGAGCGGAAGGTAACTATCGTCCTCCAAATCTTTGTGTGTGGCCTGTTTAACAGGGCTAACCTACGCATCTCCCCATTCATCTTTTTCGTTTGTTGTGTCTTTGTTGTCTTCGTTGTCTTCGGCACCTTCCGGAGTGTCATCCTCTCCTGTGCCGGTGTTGCTATCTTTACTGTGGCGTGACTTAGAGCGGCGCTGCTGACACCGGCGCTTGGACTGTATTTCGGAAGGTTTGTCCTCAACTGGGTCTTCCTTGTCATCGCCGCTGTTTTCCTTTGGTGCATCCACCATGTATACGTCATACGAGGAAGTGGCCATCCAGCGTCCGGTGAACGGCGGGTTCTGGTCTTTTTCTTCTCCGGCATCGTCGTCCATACCGTCGATGTCCTCGGAGTCGTAATCAAGTTCGTCGGTCAAATCCTCGACCGTGGCTATAAAGTGGGTGGCTGGTGGGAAGCGAAATTCTCCATCGTCAGCCCCTAGTTCGAGTCGGATATAGTTCGGCTGAGAATGCTCCGCTAAGGAGAGACTTTTTAGCGAGTTTAGCACATCGCCCAAAGGCGAGTGCTGGAAGATGTCTGCGGCGCTGAATTCGAAGATCGATAAACGATCAAGCTCGGCGTCCGCAGGCTCACGTGGTTCGGAACCTACAGTCGGAGACAAGTCCGGTGTTCCGGTGGCATAGCCATCGAGTGAGACCAGGTCCATGTGCGGCTCCAACGTCGTGGAATCTGCGGCCTCCGTGGTGGGGTTAATCCTCCCATCTTTGGATGGCGCGGCCTGCTCCGGCTCTAGGGCCCGAGCGTTTATAGGAGCGATCTCCTGGATGCGGCCCGATGACAGATTTAAGTAATGATGATCAGGGTGATCGGGAGCGGCTACTGTGATATTTAATCCGGCGAAGATCAAGTCTCCACGGATGTCCGCGATGTAGTTCAAGCCCCCGAATCTGACCTGATGGCCAGGGGCGTAGCTTTCGATCTACTCCAGATGGCCAAACGAGTGGGCCCGCAGTGTGAAGCCACCGAACACAAAGATCTTTCTAGGGAGGAAAGTTTCTCCATAGACAGTGCCATTATTGACGATTGAAGGGGCCACCAAACCTTTCAGCGACAACACAAAGGAACTCTTAATGAAAGCACCAATGTCGGTGTCAAAACTGTCGGATCTCGGGTAGGGAGCCCTGAACTGTGCGTCTAAGGTTGATGGTAACAGGAGACCGGGGACACGATGTTTACCCAGGTTCGGGCCCTCTTGATGGAGGTAATACCCTACGTCCTGCTTGATTGATATAGATGAATATGAGTGTTACAAGAGTTGATCTACCACGAGATCGTAATGTCTAAATCCTAGAAGTCTAGCCTGTATGACTAAGGTATTGAGTATCCCCAATCCGGACTAAGTCCTCTGGTTTATATAGACACCGGGGGAATCTAAGGTTACATAGAGTCAGATACATAATATGGAATCTTCATAGTTGTTTGCCAAGCTTGCCTTCCACGCCAAGGAGAGTCCTATCCGGATACGGATGTAGTCTTCGGTCTTCGTATCTTCACAGCCCATCAGTTCGGCCCATAGACAACAGGCAGGACGCCCGAGGACCCTTAGTCCAGGACTCCCTCAAACCCCCCGGGGGTTAATGGGCCTTGTTGGGCCCTAGTGGAGAGAGAGAGGGGCCGGCCAGGGCAGAGCCGTGCGCCCCTCCCCTTGAGTCCGAATAGGACAAGGAAGGGGGCAGCACCCCCCTTGCCTTTCCCCTCTCCCACTCCTTCCTTCCCCCTCCTAGTGGGACTAGGAAAGGGGAGTCCTACTCCCACTAGGAGGAGGACTCCTCCTCCTAGCGTGCCCTGCTAGGGCCGGCCGGCCTCCTCCCTTGCTCCTTTATATACAGGGGCAGGGGGCACCCCATAGATACACAAGTTGATCAGTTGATCTTTTAGCCGTGTGCGTGCCCCCCTCCACCATAATTGTCGTGGAATTGTCACGGCAGATGTCCTTAGTGTCAGGACTTAGTCGCGAGGCCAACGCATCTATGTGGTAGCTTGAGAGGGGTTGAGCGGGACGAGAGACGCGATGTTTTACCCAGGTTCGGCCCCTCACGGTGGAGGTAAAAGCCTACATCCTGCTTCATTGATATTGATGATGATGATGATCACGGTTACAAGAGTGCTCTATCTCGAGAGCTATTGTCTAAACCTAACTTGTCCAACTTGTGGAACTTGTGAATCTTGTTCCCTTTTGGGGAGCCCTGCCCCTCCTTATATATATGTTGAAGGGGCGGTTTACATGTGGAGTCCTATTAGGATTAGGACTAGTCTATCTCTAATACAAACCGGATATAAGTCCAGGTCTTAACTCCTTGTAAGACAAATATTCCTTATGCCTTTCCTCTTAAACCGGCCCATCATTAAACGTGAACCGGCCTTCTGGGCCTTGGGCCTTGTCATCCGTCTTTCCCGCAGGCCGGGTTACTAGTGAGTCATAATGACCAGGCAGGTTGCTTGTAAACCGCCAGGTCAGGGCGGGTCACCAGTAACTCGCCAAGTGTCAGCGGGGTCTTCAGATAAACCGCCAAGTGTCAGCGGGGTCTTCAGATAAACCGCCAAGTCCGGCCGGGTTAACTTCCGGCCGGTTTACACCGCGGGGTATATCCCCGACATTAGCCCCCAAGTTTAGCTTGGATTTATTCATGGTAAACTTATGCTGCAAAATAAACACAAGAACAAATTTGACAGGTTATGCTCCGGGTTAAGAATTTTTGTAAACCGGTACCTGATCATCCTTAAGTCCTTGTTATTTCCTCCTTCTGGGAAATCCGGGTCAACAGACCAGCTTCATAATCAATTTGCCGACATTGGTTTGTCACCGAGAAATATTGTGAAGAATAACTCCTTTGACTCAGCTCTCAAAGCGTCGGTTTAAGAAATATGGGTCTGAAAATACTTATCTGATATTCAGCCGGTTTGAAGATGTAAAACTTGCCGGTTTAATATTACCAAAATGACCGGTTTATAAATATTGATGGCGCCGGGTCATAATTGTTGTCGACACCGGGTCATGTAATTGATCTTCCTGATTTGCTCAAAACTGATAAAATGAAGATGTTCCTCCTTTATATGCATAATACCTGTAGCCCCCAAGTCTTAAGAGGAGAACATAGTGATAACTTAAGACTTGCTCCAATAAGTGTTTCAACCTTGAAGAAATCCGATTAGTTCATCTCAATCATATAAACTGAATACTCCATATATGTAGCCCCCAAGTGCCGGGTTGTCATGCTTGCAGCAACCTGGGACTTGTAATTTCCCGATGCTCATAAAAAACTTCAACCAGTGTAGCCCCCAAGGGCCGGGTCATTATGTAAAGAATGAGCAGGGACTTTGAAAATATGATCATGTAGACTTTAACAGCAACATGTAGCCTCCAAGGGCCGGCTCAGTAAGATAATATTGAGCTGGGACTTTATATATACTTGAATTGTTGACAAGAGCAATTGGTAGCCCCCAAGGGCCGGATCATGATAATATGATGAGTCGGGTCTTCAATAAGACTAGTAAAAAGGACTTTGCATTAGCCCCCAAGTGTCATGGTGCATGCTTGCAGCGACATGAGACTTGCATGTAATCTCAATTTGAATAATGTAGCCCCCAAGTGCCGGGTTGTAAGCCTGCAGCGACTCGGGACTATTCCTTCCATTATAGAACAAATCATATCCTTTGATAAAATAGTAGACATTGCGCTATAGCGACTTTGAAAACTCAATAATACCGGTTATTAATAACCATAAAAATCCAGCCATGTTGGCTATTCAAGATAATATAATCCGGTATGAAAACCTTATTCATTCAATATCATAATGAAAATTCAGCCAAGTTTGGCTATTTGAATAATATGACCCAATGATTTATAAGCGCATGATTCCAATGGCGCAATCCAAATATATATACTGGCGACTTATAGTCCAAAGCCAGGCCGGTTTAACAAACCTGTTTCTGCATACAACAAGTTTAAAGTGTCCTGACGGTTTACTGCCGGACGGGTTATAATGCCCAACATATAACCTGCTGCACTTAAGAATAATCAAATATGAAATATATCATACCTGTGACATTGAATCACATCATTGGTTTACCAACTTTTTGTAGTAGAGGTAATAACCCAAATTTTGAGTACTGATAACTCCTTCCATATTGTGCCGGTTTATGATAAAACCGTGCCGGGTTGTGATAAACACCGGTTTACTCCATAAGAGGATGTTAACAATAAGGATCAAACCGGGCAAATAGTCTCCGGATTGACGTGAACTGTGTTCCGTCAATTGATTGGTTGAAAACTTTGTCGGTTTAAAAAAACGCAATAAAAAAGAAAAAGTATCTTGCAAAGAAAAGTGCGAAGCAAAAGCAATGACAAAACCGTTTGCAAAAAAAGGTTTATTTGAGCTGATCAAATGGCGTTACCATGGCCGAACACGACCAAGTTCCCATTAGGTGTAACTATGGTTCTAGTCAGCCAGGTCCCCAAATGAAACCGTGGCATTTATGCCGACCAAGTGGCATGGCAATGTTTCGGGTTCGACCAAGCCCCCAAGTGATTCTGTGGCCTTAGGCCGATCAAGAGGCATGACTGGTTCAGACGTGACCAAGTCCCCAAGTGATCTGGTGGCTCTCGCCTATCAAGAGGTATGGTATTGGTTCGGACACGACCAAACCTCCAAGTGATATAACATGATGCTTTTAAAAAGCGAACTCAAGGGGTAAACCGGAGGCCGCTTTAGAACAACTCCGTGTAACCACACATGATGTAAAAGAACAGATACCCCGCTTTATGAAGCAGAAGCCCCCATGTGATCAATAATATATCAGGCTAGTAAGGCGGGATACCCATGTTTGAACCGCGCATCGTGGCAGCAGGTCCTCTTCGGCAATTTTTAACTTTTTGCAAGAGATAAATTCTTCTTGAACCGGGATCTTGAACCGGATATTGAGAGCTTTAAAGCTTTGTGGGAGACATCTTTCCCTTAAACCGGATTTTAAACCGGAATCTTCATTTTCAGCCGGAAAATTTTTCTGACGACCTTTAAACTCGAGTTTGCGAGAAGTTAATTCCTTTTTGAACCGGACATTGTTAAACCGGATTTGAGTGCTCCAGAGCTTTGTGGGAGAACAGATTTCCCTTGAACCGGACTATAAACCGGATATTTGAGAGCTGCAGTCAGACTGACTTCCCTTGAGCCGGATTTTAAACCGGAATCCTTTCTGATGACCCGGATCTTCTTCATTGAGCCGGGATTTTGTAACTGTCATATACTTTCTAAACCGGAAATTTTCTGACGGCCTTTAAACTTTCATCAATATAACAGTAGCCTCCAGGACTGGGTTATCTTTCCCTCCATCATCCTAGGGTTCTTAAACCGGCTGAAACTGGCAAGATTTGCTGAGTCATGTCATCGTAGCCCCCGAGTCTCAGAAGTGACTCAAGGAGTTGGCTTGAGACTCTCCATATTTGACCGTGATATAAACCGGCATAACTTGTATATCATTGGCGTTGATAGCACGATGTGAATCCATAGAAGGTTGAGGTGACTGCGACGGGTTGTAAATGATCCCATATGAGCCGTGTCAGCAACTCGGCCAATGGTTCCTTCCAACTGACGATTTGAAGTTAACCAAAACTGTAGTGGCGGCGACTTGTGCGCCCAATAAACAGCTCATGCAGACAGGTGCGGCCCGGTATGTTGATGTAGACCAGGCCGCGAGAGACGGACGACAAAGACGACCGTAGCATCAGAGGCGGCTCAGACAGATGAGTCGGCCGTGGCGTTGTAAGCCGGTGCGGATGGGCAAGTTGTCCTCCTTGTTGTAAGCCGGCGTGGTCGCTAGAGACGGCCACGGCGTTGTAAGCCGGCGCGGTCGCGAGAGACGGCCATGGCGTTGTAAGCAGGTGCGGGAGTCCATTGAGTAACGACGACCACCTGTGCCAAAAGATGTTGGCGTGCCTTCATCTCCTCGGTATAATATCACTTTTTGTCATAAATAATTGCCCTGCATAAATAATATTGCAGACCAAGGCAAAGATAAACTTGTTTTTTTGACAAAAGCAACATGTGCTAATAAAACAAAATTGGATTGATATCACCTGATTTGTTTGGATGAACACAGTCACTGATACTGGATAATGGCTGAGTACTAGCACTGTCATTATGACATCATCTGTACTAGTGCTAGTAACCATCAAACGCCCCACGTGCAGATTAATCCATTGACACACAGCATGTGAGGGAGCCAATCCATTGAACTTCACATGTGTCTGACATTGCATGGCAACTGCCCGGGTGCTCCTGATCAACCATGCGACGGCAGGGCGACGCTGCTGATTATATTGGAGGTCCCTGACGGCGGTAAGCGGCTGGTTGGCACCTTGCAGGTAGTCCATACTGATTTAACCCACGTCAAGCTTCCTCAGGTGTTTAAATATATCGCGGCAGAGAAGCGGCGGCCAAGCAGGCCACGGCTGGTTGGAAAGGAGTAAGTTTTAGCAGAGGCCAGTGCAGCCACGCAGCTCGGCGACCGGCACCTCAACACAGCAGCGGCGGAGGCGATTTAAAGGCGGAGCCGCTCGGTGAGAGGAAGTGAGACCGGGGCAGTCTTGCTGGGCGCGGCAGCCAGCGGCTTAACGCGGCGACGATGGAGGCAACTCTCCGGCGGTGGCGACTCGCAGCCGAAACCGAGGCGGATTGGTGTCAGGGCAGAGACCGGTGACTCAGCTGTGGTGCCGTCGGACGACGAAGGCGGCGGCTCACTGATGGCGGCTCAAGGCACCCTGTCACTACCGCAGCAAGAGCAGCGACTCGGAGACCCGGACGATCCGCAGCGAAGGCGGAGACCGCGGCAGAGGGACACCGGCGATTCGGCTGATTGAGCCTGTGGTGACGGGCACGGTTGAAGATCGGTGACTCTCCGGCACGGCGACTCCCTGGCGCTGTGGCCGACCGACCGGTTTGACGCGTCGGCCGCAGCAAGGCAGATGGACGGGGCGCGGCGGCGGCTCGCGGAGTAGCCACGGCGGCAACGGCTTGAGGAGGCCTCCTGCGGCCGCGGGTTGACGGAGGTGGCGGAGGCGATCCCCCGGCTCGACGCGACGCACAGGTCGACAACAGGGCGGGTCAACGGAGGAGTCCGGGTCCGAGAACAATTCGCTCCCGGGTCGTGGCCCTTTTTTTTTAACCGGACAAAGAACCAGATGTAGCCAGCTGGCTCAGATTTGACAAAGATCCAGTCGAGCACGCGGTGGATGCAGAGGAAGCGCAAGGCGGGTCTTGGTGATGACGACTCGGACGGCCGCCGTGGCGGCGGTGAGGCCGGGTCAACTTGACCCGGCGGCGGTTCAATACCAGGACGGCAGCCGGGCGGCGGTTCAAAGGCGCGGTCGCTAAGGCAGAACGGTCTCAAGGCACAGGGTCCATGACGGTTTGACCTTAGTCTTCACGTGGAAACAATGATAATTGGTCCGTGACTGCTTCCTCGGCGACTTGTGGTGGCTCTATTGATCTCGGCGGTTTACCACGGCGCACAGGTGTTAACCCTAGTTTTTCTTGAACCTTGGACGGGTATTCGATCTGACTGCTTGTCCTTGAGATCATATAAATCTTGCTGTAACGACTCTTCTTCGTTCGAAAAACTGTGGACTTCTCGATCCACATAAGAGATCCCTCTAAGAACTCAACACCACCGTGCGCTAGCCCCACGGTGGGCGCCAACTGTTGTGGAATTGTCATGACAGATGTCCTTAGTGTCAGGACTTAGTCGCGAGGCCAACGCATCTATGTGGTAGCTTGAGAGGGGTTGAGCGGCACGAGAGACGCGATGTTTTACCCAGGTTCGGCCCCTCACGGTGGAGGTAAAAGCCTACATCCTGCTTCATTGATATTGATGATGATGATCACGGTTACAAGAGTGATCTATCTCGAGAGCTATTGTCTAAACCCAACTTGTGGAACTTGTGAATCTTGTTCCCTTTTGGGGAACCCTGCCCCTCCTTATATATATGTTGAAGGGGCGGTTTACATGTGGAGTCCTATTAGAATTAGGACTAGTCTATCTCTAATACAAACCGGATATAAGTCCAGGTCTTAACTCCTTGTAAGACAAATATTCCTTATGCCTTTCCTCTTAAACCGGCCCATCATTAAACGTGAACCGGCCTTCTGGGCCTTGGGCCTTGTCATCCGTCTGTCCCGCAGGCCAGGTTACTAGTGAGTCATAATGACCAGGCAGGTTGCTTATAAACCGCCAGGTCAGGGTGGGTCGCCAGTAACTCGCCAAGTGTCAGCGGGGTCTTCAGATAAACCGCCAAGTGTCAGCGGGGTCTTCAGATAAACCGCCAAGTGTCAGCGGGTTAACTTCCGGCCGATTTACACCGCGGGGTATATCCCCGACAATAATCCACCTCGGTCATATCGTAGCAGTGCTTAGGCGAAGCCCTGCGTCGGTAGCATCATCATCACCATCATCACGCCGTCGTGCTGACGGAACTCTCCCTCGAAGCTATGCTGGATCGGAGTTCGTGGGACGTCACCGAGCTGAACGTGTGCTGAACTCAAAGGTGCCGTATGTTCGGTACTTGGATCGGTCGGATCGTGAAGATGTATGACTACATCAACCACGTTCTCATAACGCTTCCGCTTACGGTCTACGAGGGTACGTGGACGACGCTCTCCCCTCTCGTTGCTATGCATCACCATGATCTTGCGTGTGCGTAGGAATTTTTTTGAAATTACTGCGTTCCCCAACACCTATCCCCGACAGTTTTTGAGTCGTGTGGGAAGGACCCCCCTATCGCCCACACTCACTTGGCGACGGTTCCAAATGCCGTCACGGAAAGGGGTTAAAAACCGTTTGTTTAGGACCGACGCGCACCAGTGTTAAGTTTTATTGTTATTGCTTTCTCCATGACTTATACATATTCCTTTGACTATGAGATTATGCAACTCTCGAATACCGGAGGAACGTCACAACGTAACTGGGTGATTATAAAGATGCTCTACAGGTGTCTCTGAAGGTGTTTGTTGGGTTGGCATAGATTGAGATTATGATTTGTCACTCTGAGTATCGGAGAGGTATCTCTGGGCCCTCCCGGTAATGCACATCACGATAACCCTTGCAAGCCATGTTACTAATGAGTTAGTTGCGGCATGATGCATTACGGAATGAGTACAGATACTTGCCGGTAACGAGATTGAACTAGGTATGAAGATACCGACGATCGAATCTCGGGCAAGTAACATACCGATTACAAAGGGAATGACGTATGTTGTCATTGCGGTTTGACCGATAAAGATCTTCTTAGAATATGTAGGAACCACTATGAGCATCCAAGTTCCGTTGTTGGTTATTGATCGGAGATGTATCTCGGTCATGTCTACATAGTTCTCGAACCCGTACAGTCTGCACGCTTAATGTTCGATGATGATTTGTATTATGAGTTATGTGTTTTGGTGACCAAAGATTCTTCGGAGTCCGGGATGAGATCACGGACATGACGAGGAGTCTCGAAATGGTCGAGAGATAAAGATTGATATATTGGACGATAGTATTCGGACACCGGAAGTGTTTCAGAATGTATCAGGTGCATATCGGAGTACCGGGGGGTTACCGGAACCCCGGGGGGGGGGGGGGAAAAGGGCCATAGAGGGAAGGCAGCCCACAAGGGGTGGCGCCCCCCATGGGGAGTCCGAATTGGACAAGGGGAGGGGGCGCGGCCCCCCTTTCCTTCTCCTCCTCCCCCTCCTACTCCTTCCCCCTTTCCCCTTCCGGTAAAAGGAAAGGGGGAGGGGGCGAATTGGACTAGGGGTCCAAGTGGGACTCCTCCCACTTGGCGCGCCCTAGGCAGGCCTCCTCCCCTCTCCCTCCTTTATACACGGGGGCAGGGGGCCCCTCTAAGAACATCAATTGTTTTCTTAGCCGTGTGCGGTGCCCCCTCAACAGTTTACTCCTTTGGTCATATTGTCGTAGTGCTTAGGCGAAGCCCTGCGCAGATCAGATCACCATCACCGTCACCACGCCGTCGTACTGACGAAACTCTCCCTCGACACTTTGCTGGATCAAGAGTTCGAGGGACGTCATCGATCTGAACTTGTGCAGAACTCGGAGGTGTCGTACGTTCGGTGCTTGATCGGTTGAATTAAGAAGACGTTCGACTACATCAACCGCGTTAAGCTAACGCTTCCTCTTTCGGGCTACGAGGGTATGTGGACATACTCTCCCCTCTCGTTGCTATGCATATCCTAGATAGATCTTGCGTGATCGTAGGAATATTTTTGAAATTGCATGCTACGTTCCACAACAGTTGTATCAGTCATCCTCCTCCTCCCTCCTTCATTTTTGTTCGTATCTGGAGTTCCTCCTCCCCCGGTCGTCCATAGTAGATGTTGATTTGTGACCTCGGTATGATGTTTCTACCGAGCTTTAGTGTTCCCTCAACTCCCCTCGTTTGTCTTCGTCCAGATCTCGGCATCCCATAGTCAAATCTGGTGCCACACCCCGCCTTGGTCGACGTTGTCCAGATCCTAGCGTCAGACCACAAGATTTTGGCATTCCTCCCTCTTTGTCGCCTCACTCACCTTGATGTGAATGAATATGGTCCTTATTTTGGTCGTTTGGACGTGTGCGGTCCTCTCCCCAGCCATTGATGCCCTGCCCTTGTTGCTAGGCTGATCTCTCTTTTGTGGATCTTCCCCACCTGGTTTCTCAATATGCGAGTCTGTTTGGTAATGAGACATCTATGTGGTCGTGCTCTCCTTGCTTCAGTCCTATGCCAGTTATGATGTTGTGGTCGTCCTGACACCCTTTCTTAAGCAACTGTGACTTTGGGCTATTGGCAGATGCCATCCTAGAGAGGCTTGTGCTTATGCTATAGTGGTCATCCCTCCCAGTTGATGCAGGTCCTTTGATGTATGGTTGTGCTTTCTTACATGTGTGTTGTCCATACTTGTTCTTGCTTGGGTTGCTAGTCTTTTGCCTAAGTCGCTTGATTGGTGCTTGTGTACACAATCCTTAGACCGTTCATCCTTTATTAGGTTGTGTTGTGCTCTCATGTTGTGCCATCTTTGGCATTGTGTTGGTGCTGCCATCTTTAGTGTTGCTATCTCCTTTCTATATCAATGAATACATGCGACTCCCACAAATGATTTGAGAAAAAAGATAATATCAAGTGAAACTTGTGCAAGGGTTGTTTGATTACACATCTCTTGCCCTCCCCTAAAGATGAACTCCATACACTACCTCCTAAATTTAACCTCACAATGTTTAAGTGGCTTGGGGGTGGGAACTAGTCCTTGCCATAATCTTAACTCCCGATAAAACTTTCATTGATCTCACTTTCCTTTCGCATACATAAACCCCATTTCGACTGTATTTGCACACAATGCCAATTCTGACCTTGATGTCTCTATTGCACACATTTCAAATATATTTATTACTTTTAAAGTTCAAATTCAAACCCAACATAGAGTTCAAATAAAATAAATAATAAGCATGATAAAGGCATGATGATGCATGCTGAGTATTGCCTATGAAGTTCCCCCAAGTGTTTCACAAGATCATCCCAGAGTTTGATCAGGACATCCCTACTAGTTACACCCACATCCACAGATGCTTGAGCTCCACAAATAGAAGGGCGAATTACTAGAGCTCGCACATGCAACTTAAATATAAGATTATAAGGTACCTTTTGTTTCTAGAACTTTCTCTAATACTCATGAGATTATGATGTTACTCATTTTTCTTCCATGGTCACTTTTATTACCTCATATTGTAGCATTAAGAGGATACAAAGCATAATGTGCATACATCTGGCTTCACTTGACTAGGATGAACACAACCAAGAACCAACACTAACACACACAAGAATAGATAAAGGTGACGACCAAAGCAAAGTTAAACTAGATCGATACCATGCACAACTCGATTTACACAAGGTGTGTGGAGGGCATGTTCGTGGACTATGTTTCCAACCCTGCGAGGCTAAAAACATTTGTCGCCACCTCGTCCAATCGTGTACGCACTACCATAAGCAATGACGATGCATCGGTCCTTATAGAGTAGATCATGAACGGAGTGAGTGCATACGATGGATTTTTACCATAAAAAACTATGTCATTTCTACATAGCCAAAACAATCATAACAATGTTCTCCTACTCTTACAACTACACTAACTTGCATGGTATACCATCATGCCAGTGACCGTACATATTGGAAACACTGCGTGGTGGTTATAAGTTGTCTAACAGAAGTATGTTTGTATTGTTAAGAAATGAAGGACCTAACATGAATTTTATTTATTATTTATAACGGTTTTTAAGGGGAGGTAATCATGGCTAGCTACACTAATATCATAGGACAATTATCTCATTCTCAATGCATTATTCTAATTCTCAGACTTTTTTCAACTTCATGAACTTTATACAAATGTGCAAACTTTTTTAAACTCATGAAGATTTTACTTTTTTTTTTCAAAATCACGAACATTTTTTAGTTTAAAAAGTCGATAGCTGGTTTTTTCTTGCACAACACAACAACACGAGAAAAAGAAAAAAAGGCTAGCAACAAAAACAAATCAAGCTGAACAAACACACATGTGGGCGGTCTAGCAAGCTTATTGGGCCAGCCCATGCGCACGAGCACCTGTTGCGCTACGAGATCTAACAGACGCTATAAGCTCTCGCATTTTCTATACAACGCCTTCTGTGCCCGTTACTTCTATTTCACACACACCCCTCTGTCCTCTCGATCTAAATGGTCCGGCCCAAACATACCACAGGAAGCTCACCTCTCCCGGTTGCGAGAAGCTTCTAGAAGCTTCCCAGTTGTTTCTTTTATTATTTCATTTTTGTTTTTGCTAGACCGGTCTTTGTTTGGTTCCTCTTTCTTTTTCTGTTTATTTTCTTTAATATTTTTCCTTTTTATTAAATTTATTTCTCTTTCTTTATTTTTATTTTGTTTATTTTAAATGCATGAACTTTGTCAAGTTTGATGAGTTTTTTTCAAAATCAATGAAGTATTTTTTAAAATTTGATGAACCTTTTTTGAAAGTCGATGAACTTTTTGCAAATTCAATGTTTTTTTTCAAAATCGATAACTTTTTATAAACATTGTTATACTTTTTAAAAAAATTTAAAAAATCAGTGAACATTTTTAGTTCATATTTTTTGTTATTTTTCGTAATTTGTCGAAAGTCAATGGTTGTCCAGTCAACTAGTCTTTTTTGTGTCAACTAGTCAACTATGACTGAGCAAACGCGATCGAGCGACCAGGGAAACCAGTCGAGTGTTTGCCTTCTTCTTGGTCCAACCTATCAGAGGGGAGCGTGAGCGGTAGGGAACTATTCAGACGTTTGTAAGGCGCCAAACAGCCCCCCTTTAAGCTATGTGCAGGTCTCATGAGCAGCTTTGTCTATTATGTGAGACACAAGCTTCAGCAGCACTAGTAATGGGCATGTCCAAGTAGTAGCTCCTTGCAGGTTAGTTCATTTTTCTTCTCATTTTTTATTTGTCCCTTTTTTCGTTTTGTTCATATTTAAAAAAATACTGAATACATATATAAAACTTATATTGACTTTAAATTTAAAAACTGTGAATTTGAAAATCATTAACACAGTGTAAATTAATTTTTGGCATAGTTTTAAAAAAATGTTGATACATTCAGAAAAATATTTGTGATATTTAAAAAATATTATCATGTTTCTAAAAAATCCACGTGTCATTTATAAATAAATACTATATAATGTAAAGAGATGCTTATGTAATTCAAAAAGAATGTTTTGAACCATTCAAAATATATGTGCTGCATTTCAGAAAATGCCACACATTTCAAAATATGTTCATAACATTACAAAATTTGTGTAGCGTAATTTTGTCAGCTCATTCAAAAATTGGAAGAACGTGTATTAAAAAATGTTCAAAAACATGTACTTGAAAAATGTTAAATGTGTATAAAATAATGCTTCATATGTGTACGAAAATGCACAACGTGTATAAAACTATATATATTAAAACATATATTTAATAAAATTTATCATGTATTTACAAAAATATGAATCTTTTATAAAATAATGTCCCTGATGTATACTAAAAATGTGCAATGTACTAGCAGCGTGCCCATGTGTTGCTACGAAACTAAATTATAAGGTGTAAGGCCACGACTTAAGAGCATAATTTTGAGTTAGAGTCACATTTTTGCATTTTTTTATTTGTGCATTCTTCAAGTGTAAAAGTAGTAGTGTATTTGTTAATTTGTTTTAAATCCACATGTGAGTTAAAGTGCATTTATTTATTGATGTCTCTTGGAAGATTGATAGTCCCACATGTGGGTAAGGGTGCATTTTTTTATTGATGAAGGGTGTTGGTCCCACACCACCAACTCCAACCTTTATAAGTAGGAAAGTTATGAAAAAAGTAGGGATGTGTTGAAAAAAGTAAAAAAAGAAAAAGAAAGGAAGAAAGCCAAAACCTAAAAACAAAACTGTTGAAAATTGACACAAAAAACCATTGAAAACAAACACCGGAAATCAAGTAAAAATAAAAATAAAATAAAAACCCAAAACCGAAAAAGCAATGAAAACCAACACAGAAAAGGCATAGAAAAGAAATACTCCCTCTGTCCGAAAAAGCATTTTGTCCCTCAAATAGATGTATCTAGCACTTGATACATCCATTTGAGGAACAAGGTTGAGACAAGCTTTTTCGGACGGAGAGAGTAGCTCCTAAAACCCGCTCCCGCAGGAGCCCAGATTGGGCCACCAACTTCCACATTTCCTTTTGGAACACCATTTCCTCTCTGTTTACTGTGTTGCCGAACACGTTTGTCGAACGACAATGACGGCCTCATATCGATTGGATGCACAAGCTACTAGGATTTGAAGGATTGAAATCCTTAGAAAATTTCCCTACGTTGGTTGTTTGATTCATAGAATTGGATTACATAGGAAATTTTCTATGAAATCTTTTGTACTACATTTCATAAAAAATCTAACATCCACTTCAATCTCTCTTTACAATTTCTTTGTTTTTTCTAAGGCATCAAACACTAGCTAATCCTATAAGATTTAAGAGGATATATGCCGCTCCATTCCTATACTTTTTCTATTCCTGTATTTTTAGAATCCTGCGAATCGAAAAGGCCCTAAGCATACCAGATCTGGATCAGTTTTGTTTAGGCGCCGCAATGCCCGCCCTTTGTCGTCATCAGAATTTTGGGAATTTACAGTTTATTTCTGCGCTAGCTGCTTTCTCATTTCTGTCCAAATCAAGGACCTCATATATGTACACCTGCACCGTCAGTAACATCGAGGATCGATCGATCATCGCCCGCCTCGTCGAGACCATGCTCGCACACGCATGCAAGATGCGCGCATCGGCATATATACACATGGACATGGATGATACACTACACACGCATGAGGCTAGCTGCTAGACGAACTCGTCCTCCATTTCCTGTATGGACTTGCCGGCGGAGGCGATCTGGCGGTTGGAGGTCATCTTCTCGGCGACCATGAGGCCCTTGTAGCTCCGTATCTCGGCCTGCCGCTCCTTCACCACCCTCTCCATCTCCTCCCTGCGCTTCTGCGCACGCCACAAGAGAAAAAAGTTAGCCGGTTGTCACCATGACAGGCTTTGATTTAGGTTGCTCGTAATGAAAGTATCATAGGTAGTATCATGCATGCCAACTAAACAATTTTGATTTAGTGGCATAGAATTAAATGAAGAAAGAGAGGCTTGAGTATCATATCATGATACCATATCATATTAAATGATGTGCTACTTTGTGTCATGTATGGCAATAAATGTAGTCCTCTATGATACCAACATATGATACTATGCATTAGGGATGTAGTATCATAGACTAGTATCATATGCACGATACTAGTATATGATACTTTCCATTACAACCAGCCTTAGCTAGAAAGGTCGAGCTGGCATGCATGATGCAAGCATGCGTTGCGTGCCTTGTCTTTCAGCTGCATCTTCCGCTCGGCCTTCTCCGCTGCATTTGATGCATCTTTCTCGGCTACACACACACAAATTTGCAAATTAGCGAATGAAATCCCAGTTGCACGTGCATGCATGCATGGTGTACTACACGTGCACACGAAATGGAGATCTCTAGCTTGTGTATGCGTATGTACCTTTGAGGTCTGGTCGGCGCTCGACCCTGGTCTTATTCAACCTGTTGAGGATCTCATTGACACGCTTCTCCACTGTCAAGACGTGTACCTGTTGGCGGACAGTAGATTGTATATGAACATTTGTTTGTCGCAAAGACATGAATCAACTTATGATTAGCCAACACTCGCAAAATAAATAAATTATGATTAGCCAAGGGCCAACGCAAGAAATGAAGCATGCTAGAGTCAGTTAGCATCTGCGACGGTTGGGACCGCCGGCAGCTAAGCAGCTACAGGTATGCGCAAGACAAGACAGATTTCTTTCAACTGGTCATGAATTGGCAGCTTTCGTTATAATGGTTATTTTCTCATCGAATGTTCGCAATTATTGCGCAAGATAATCTAGTTAATTTTTAAAGGTTTCTTATCCAATTATTGTTCGTGCTACTCGAAATGCTTCTATAACTTGATACCACTGCATACATGCTTTAACAACTGAGCCTAATTGAAACGCTACAACCGATCAAGCATATGTCTATATACATATTTTTTTTCTTAAATTTGTTAAATAACTGCCAATGGAGGCGTTAGTAGTACTACTAGCAAACGGGTAGAAGTGGTAATTGATTACCATCCGATGGTTGTGGAAGCCAACTTGGCCGACATCCATGGACGTCGCCTTCTTGAGGTTAGACCATGGCGTGTAGACCACCTCCACATTGTTCATCTTGTTTCCTGCACGATAAACACATGCATGCATGAATGATTTAGCCAGCACCCATTATCGGCCCAACTTGTCACGTTCTGACGATCACAATCACTCGCACATACAGTATAGGCCAGTTATCGACCCAAGGCAGATAATGCAAAGGGGCCCATGCATGGCATGCATAGAGAGGCCGGCAATAATGCACCAGAAAAAGTTGCTGTAATGGGCACAGAAAGAGATAGCAATGTGCATGCTGCAGCTTTGCGCTAGACACGGCCGGTCACAGTCACAGCACGAGCTAATTTCTGAGGTCCGTGCTCAGATGGCAAACATAGTTGAACATATCAATGTTTTGTGGGGTAGCATATTTCTGAGGGAACTTTTTGGTAGCAAGAAAATCTTGCTAGCTAACACAATCTTCAGTAGCAGTATAAACAATGCAATGAGTTTCTTTCATGTATACCTTGAATGGAATGCGCTTTTACGAGCTGCGCACAATCCTCCAGGAGGCCTTCGCTGATGGTGTCTATGGACTCGCCTTTCTTGAGCCTCAGGTAGACGTGCGCCGAGGACACCTTGTCCACATGGAACCTGCAGCGCAGATGGTGCGCCAGCGTGCATGCAGCAACCCTGATTAATAATTATCCCGTACAATCATCGTTGCTTTGCTTAATAAACGGGCTAGCTAGGTTGTACTACAGCACGATATCCACTGAGCTCGAGGGTTGCTTATTTTTCAGCAATATAATAAACCAGTAAAATAAGTAGTCCAGTTTGCAGCGCGAGCCGAGGGCGAGGTCCTCTAGACGATAGATGTATACAGGGTGTTTTGGCCCTAGCTACGCTCGTGTTGTGTGATGCAGATGGCAGACTGGGGGACGATAGTCACGCACGCGGCATGTTTCGAGCAGCTCGGGTCGTATCTACTCTACGCAGTTTGGTAGTTGGAGTGTCCTCGCCAGCCTCGTCATGGCCTCGTCACGAGTCAATCCGCGCGCTCCCTCTGCTTCTCTGTCTTCTCTCTCGTTCTGGCCGGCTGGCCGGCCGGTCTGTCTCTCTCTCTCCGTAATGAGTTTAAATGTACTCGTACTAAACTGTTCATGATTAACTAGGGTAAACTATTCAAGATTAACTAGGGATTAACTATTATACTCCACGTGCATATTTATATACGGAGGAACTACCATGAGTATATCCATCGATCGACACAGAGAGAGAGAGAGAGGCGAAGCTAGAGACTAGAGTTTGGCAAATGCTCGTACCAGACGTCCTCGGGGAGGCCGTACTTGATGAGCTCCTCGTTCTCGTTCTTGTCGGCGCCCATGTAGATGGTGTAGTCGCCGGCGTCCGGCCGCGCCTTGAAGTAGAACACCATTGCCAGTACTGATTCTCTTCTCTCTCTCTCTCTCTCTCTCTCTCTCTGTGTGTGTGTGTCTTCCTCCTGGAAGTTCAGCTCAGCAACCGTATATCCAGGCGACCGTGCGTAGGGTAGTTTTACCGCAGATTAAGAAGAGGCAGAGGCCGAGAAAGAAGAGGCAACAGACGCAGGCGGGGGCGAAGGGAGGGAAGGAGGGAGACGGCAGAGCGACGAACCAGGCAATGAAGCAGCATGGGCGGGTATAAAAAGGCGACGGCCGGGGCTAAAATCTCAAAGGTCTTCTCTTCTTTACTCCAAGGCGGTTGGGTTGGGTCGCCACGTGGAGACACGATGGATTCGATTAAACAAATGCGACCGGGGAGCGGGGCCTTATCCTCGCAGCTTTTGCTCCTCCCACTCTGCCCCTCTTTAATTAGCATAATAATAATTGGTTAAACCTCTTTTTTCCTTAACCAATGAGAGGAGTCAGGCTAGGGGGAATTTTTTTTTAACATCAGGTCAGACACAAGCACTCATACACACGCGCATACACTCATCTCTATGAACGCACACTCACACATCCTATCTTTATGAGCATCTTCGAAAGACTGAGCCGGCATATCATTTTTAAATTTACAAAGCCACCGTAGGCATTTTATCGTC
This sequence comes from Triticum urartu, assembly GCF_003073215.2. NCBI lineage: Eukaryota > Viridiplantae > Streptophyta > Magnoliopsida > Poales > Poaceae > Triticum > Triticum urartu. The sequence goes on from NC_053024.1 coordinate 503,835,061, forward strand.
GACGGGAACATCTCTTCCCACTGAATCCGCATCGTCAAAAATCCTGTAATAAATTCAGGAATAAATGCGAGCATCAAGATTTAAACTGTGATAAACTGGGGATACCATGGTTCCCTTAACCATTCAATCACAGATTGGTTTGCTCAAGGGGGGAACTTGGCAAGGTGGTAGTAATCTAACAAATCCCTCGCTGATTTCTTTCGTTTTCTTTGCCATGAATCTACCTCTGATCTGTGCCTGACCTGGCAGCAGTCGCAGTGGATATACTCCTCCTACCGGAGCCCCCCACTTAAAATACGATCTGAACGCAGCTCCCTATTGGTGGCGTTGTAAAAGCGCCGTATCTTTGGCGAGAACGACGTCTGTTTCGATCGATTCCGGCCGAACCAAGAAACGGGCCGCTTTCCTTCTCAACGCTCCCTTGTTGGTTCGTTCGGTGCGTCGGCGTACCGGGGACCGGGCGCGGCATGGCCAGCGGGGATGGGGTGCTCTTCGGATGCGTGGATGCGGCCGAAAGATTTTCCAGCGTGGATGGTCGAAAGCAAGGACCGGACTTCCAACCGAGGCAGATCCAATGGAGTGTGTGCCTGCCTCCGCCCACGTTATTCTTGTTCTTTCTGGATTTTTTTTACGACTCCGTGTTGAAAATATTAGCACTTTCTCAACTATTTTAATCCACGAGTAAACAGTAAACATGGTAAATACGATATGCATCTTATACCAATACCTAAACATGTGAGCACGTATATTACATAGAACCGAAACATCTATGAACAACATATATACAGTCAGCACATGAACGAGCAAATAAGGGATGAACGAGTCATACCCTCCGGTTGGCTAAGCCAACGTGGCGGCGACAGCAGCAGCCTCGGCATCGGCCGAGGCCTTCTTCTTGACAGCAGTGTTGTCAGCCATGGAGTCGATGCAGAGGAAGTAGTGGAAGCAGAGGCGGACGGAGACGGGGATGGATCGGGAGCGGTTGCGTCGAGGCGCTCCTCAAAAACCTTATTGTCGTTCTCCCGGGCAGGATCTCGAATGGGTTCCGAAGGCACTTACTCTCCCGACCAACCGTGCACCCGGTCGTCGGGATGGGATCGTCGGAAGCAGCACATTGAGAGGAACAGTAGATAACGGCTAGGGTTGTGCAAGAGGGAGTGAGTGAAGTGAGTTAGGGTTCACTCCACTGACCAGTGCCTTCTTATATAGGCCGTCGGGTAGATGGTCCTGGGCTCAGGCCCATGACCGAGTCCGCGAACATCCCACGGTCCAACGTCAACCCGCGGCGCGCGCGTGTCCTGAGGAGGCGAGGCGTGGCGTGGCGAGGCGAGGGGGCGGCGGAGGAGGAGGAGCGTGTGTGTACAACTCCTATTCCCAAGCTCCCAATAACAAGTGGTGGAGCAGCCCTTATAAAGAGGTCTCACTCTTCTTACTGTAGCAGTATGGTACTAAACTTCCCACACTTCCCACCACTTGCCGTGCATAACATGGGGCTTAGAGATTAACCAGGGATTATTGTCTTATATGGGCCTAAACCCATCCATAATCCAACAATCCCCCACGAGATCTCGAAGCATATACGTTTGTCAATTGTTACAAACAATGTTTGATATATCAGAATTGTAAGTGGGGACTATTAAGTTGAACTTCCACCTAGAGCAATAGGATTAGAGTTCTTCACAACTGAACAATGGACTATGCCTTGAATTGTCAGTTTGGCATGTAGAAGTCTCGCCTATTGTCAGCTGATACATGGCTGCCGAAGGCTAAACCCCACGGATGGAGCTTATTAGTCATACCATGTACCTTCTCATGAGCTTCCTAAAGATTACGCAATCTCATAGACTTTGACCAGCAGTCGGGCTCACATAGGTGTGTTTCTCCAAAGAATGCTCTCTAGGTAAGCATCTTACTTACACAAGCTTTGGAACACATTAACACAAAAGTTGGCCTGCCTTACAGAATTCAGAGTATTATTGCATCTCCAACGGAGTGGTTAATTAAGGATATTCTCCTGACTTGACCGCTGGATTGTTTTCCAAGGTCCTGATTCACGGGATCTCCGATCACATAGGTTGGGTTACCCCATGGCAACTTACGTGGGTCTCATGCCCATCTTCCTCGATGCATTTTTTATCATAGTACGTGACAGCCCTTTCGTAAAAGGGTCTGCCAGATTTTTAGCAGTCTGGATATAATCCAACGCTACAACTTCGGAGTTTCTTGATTTTCTGACAGATTTTAATCTTCTTCTTATGTGCTTTGTGCATTTCATGTTATCCTTTGAACTCTTAGCCTTGGCAATCACCATTTGATTGTCACAGTTCATAAGGACACTCGGGACTGGTTTATCAACCACTGGCAAATCCATCAAAAGCTCTTGAAGCCATTCTGCTTCGACGCATGATGTGTCTAATGCTGTGAGTTCTACTTCCATAGTCGATCTCGTTAAGATCGCCTGCTTGCAAGACTTCCAAGAAACAGCACCTCCACCAAGTGTGAACATATATCCACTTATGGCTTTCATCTCATCAACATCAGATATCAAATTCGAATCACTATACCCCTCAAGCACCGTCAGGTACCCAGAATAGTGAATTCCATAGCTCACAGTACCTTGCAAATAACGCATGACTCGTTCAACGGCATGCAAGTGCACATCTCCCGGATTGGAAACAAACCGGCTCAGTTTGCACACAACAAATGAGATGTTAGGACGAGTAGCACAAACTAGGTACATCAGTGAACCAACCACTTGAGAATATCTCAATTGATCTACAACCGTGCCTTCAAACATTCGAATCCGCACGCTAGGATCATATGGTGTTGCAGAAGGTTTGCAGTCTGAATATCCAAAATGACTCAAAATCTTCTCAACATAGTGGGATTGCAAAAGTGTAATTTCACCCTTAGTGTCTCTAAGTAGCATTATGTTCAAGATAACATCAGCCACACCCAGGTCTTTCATCTCAAAGTTATGAGATAAAAAGGCCTTACCTCCTCAATTACTTTGAGGTGGGTTCCAAATATCGGTATGTCATCGACATACATACACGGTATAACTCCTTCTCCCCCACCATAGCGATAGTATACACATTTGTCAGCTTCGTTAACAACAAATCCAACAGATGTCAAAGTTGTATTAAACTTCTCATGCCATTGTTTAGGCGCTTGTTTCAGGCCATACAAAGATTTCACTAGCTTGCACACCTTTCTTTCCTGACCATTTACTATAGAGCCATCTAGTTATTGCATGTAAATTTCCTCGTCTAGCTCTCCGTTAAGGAAAGTTGTCTTAATGTCCATCTGATGAACGAGAAGACCATGCAAGGCAGCCAAAGCGAGTAACACTTGAATGGTTGTCAGTCTAGCCACATGTGAGTAAGTATTGAAGAAATCCACTTCTTTCTTTTGGGTATAACTCTTGGCCACAAGCCTAGCCTTGTACTTCTCAACAGTACCATCAGGCCTAAGCTTCTTCTTGAACACCCACTTACATCCCAGTGGTTGGCAACCATAAGGACGATCAGTGAGCTCCCATGTTCCGTGAGCCATGATGAAATCCATCTCGCTACGGACCGCATCCTTCCAGTAGTCAGCATCCGGAGATGCATAAGCTTCTGAAATGGAACTGGGAGTGTCATCATCCACCAGGTACACGAGGAAATCATCACCAAAAGACTTTTCAGTCCTTTGTCTCTCGCTCCTAATAGGAGCTTCCTCGTCATCCTCAGTGGAACTTTCATCACTTTTGTGTTCATAATATTCCATCGGAATGGCAGGTTCAGGAGTCTCATCAGATTTCAGTTTAGAAGTGATTTGCATATCTCTCATGGGGAAAATATCCTCAAAGAATGTAGCATCCTTAGACTATAATTGTACCGACCTTCTGGTCAGGTACCTCAGATTTCACTACTAGAAATCTATAGCCAACGCTATTCTTAGCGTAGCCCAAATTAACGCAGTCCATGGTCTTTGGTCCAAGCTTGCACTTTTGAGGGATCGGCGCATTGACTTTCGCCAAACAGCCCCAAGTGCGTAAGTAAGAGAGTGTAGTTCTTTTCTTTTCCCATTGCTCATAGGGAGTAGTCTCATTGTCTTTTGCAGGACTTTATTCAGGACATGACATCATGTCAATATAGCCTCCCCACACCATGCCTTGGATAAACCCGATGTATCTAACATGGCGTTAGCCAAATTTGTTAGAGTACAATTTTTCCATTCGGCAACCCCATTTGACTGGGGTGAGTAGGGAGGCGTCCTCTCATGAATGATACCATGTTCCGCACAGAATAAATTGAACTCACTAGAAAAGTACTCTCCACCACGATCAGACCGGGCTCGTTTTATTTTCTTCTCAAGTTGGTTCTCAACTTCAGCCTTATAGATTTTAAAGTGGTGTAGAGCCTCGTCCTTTGTATTTAACAAATACACATAACAGAATCTAGTGGAATCATCAATCAAAGTCATGAAGTATTTCTTTCCACCTTTAGTCAACACACCATTCATCTCACGGAGATCTGAATGTATGAGATCTAGTGGTGCCAGGTGTCTCTCCTTCGCAGGCTTGTGAGGCTTACGAGGTTGCTTTGCTTGCACACACGCATGGCACTTAGAGCTTTTGGCTAAGGAGAAACTCGGGATTAGATTCATCTTAGCTAGCCGCATCATACAACTGAAATTTATGTGAGAAAAGACGTGAATGCCAAACCTCACATTCATTCACATTAGAATGAATTTGGTTCACGACTTTATTATAGAAATCCTCTAGGGAAAGGCGGAACAAGCTACCATAATCATATCCTTTTCCAAGAAGTAGTCCATACCGAGATATGACTGCTTTGTTAGACTCAAACACTAACCTAAACCCTTCTTTGCATAGAAGGGAGCCACTAACGAGATTCGTCTTGATAGAGGGGACATGCTGCACATTCTTCAGTTGCACGATCTTTCTCGAAGTAAACTTCAGATCTACCGTGCCAACACCATGAACAGAAGCATGCAAGTCATTCCCCATCCGGATGGAACAATCTCGTGCGATCTGGTAAGAAGTAAACAAAGACACGTCAGCAAACACATGAATATTGGCCCCAATGTCAACTCACCAATCGGTGGACTGACAAACTGAAAGTACGGTAAACAGATCACCATACCCAGATGCCCCATCATTATTGCTCAGAGTGACATTGACAGACTTGGTGTCCTGTTCTGACTTCTCGTACTTGTTTGGGCACTTGTTTGTCCAGTGTTCCTCTGAACCACAAGTAAAGCAACCATCTCTCTTTTTGTCTTTCTTCTTACCCTTCTTGTTAAAGGTAATATTCTGCTGGACAGAGTTCTTTCTCTTGAACTTCTGGGAATTCTTCTACACCACATTGGCGCTAGAAGAACCCTCTACACCTTTCACGTGTGAGTCATTTGCTCTTGAGTTCTGCTCAACACTTAGATGACCAATGACATGCTCAACAGAGAATTCACGTCTCAAGTGCTCGAGAGAAGTAGCAAAGTTCCTCCATCCAGGAGGGAGTTTTGCAATAATGCAACCCGCGACAAACTTGTCCGATAACTCACACTTCAGGAGCTCCAGCTCCTTAGCGATGCATTGTATCTCATGGGCCTCATCCAATACATAACGGTTATCAACCATTTTGTAATCATGGAACCACTCCATAGCATACAACTCGGTTCCAGCATCGGTTGCGCCGAACTTAGCTTCGAGCGCATCCCAAAAATTCTTGGCAACACGCATATGGAGATACGCGTCGACTAGCTTGTCTCCGATCATAGTAAGAACGACTCCCACAAAGATGGTGGTTGCCTCCCTAAACACATCTCCTGTTCAGGAGCAATCATTATGGTGGGAGACACACCACCAACCCAAAACATGTTCATAGCCGTGAGCCACAAGGTAGTCCTCGTCTGCCAATGCTTAAAATGCGTCCCGGTAAACTTTTCCGGTTTCAGCGTAGTGGTGAAGCCATGAGTCGAAAAGTGCCTAAAATAAGGTTTTTGGATTGTTGGAAATATTAGCACTTTCTCGACTAATCTAATCCACGAGTAAACAGTAAACATCGAAAATACGATATGCATCTCATACCGATACCTAAGGATGTGAGCATGCACATTACATAGAACTGAAACATCTATGAACAACATATATACGGCCATCACATGAACGAGCAAATAGGGGATGAACGTGTCATACCCTCCGGTTGGCCAGGCCAACGTGACGGCAGCGACAGCAGCCTCGGCATGGGTCAAGGCCGTCTTCTTGGCAGCAGCGTCGTTAGCCATGGAGTCAATGCAGGGGAAGTAGTGGAAGCAGAGGCGGACGGAGACGGGGACAGACTGGGAGTAGTCGTGCCAAGACGCTCCCCAAAAACTTCATTGTCGTTCTCCTGGGCAGGATCTTGAACGACAGGGTTCCGGAGGCACCTGCTCTCTCGACCAACTGTGCATGCGGTCGCCGGGATGGGATCGCCGGAAGCAGCATAGTGAGATGAACAGTAGATGACAACTAGGTTTGTGCGAGAGGTAATGAGTGAACTGATTAGAGTTCACTCCACTGACCAGTGCCTTCTTATACAGGTCGTCAGGTAGATGGGCCTAGGCTCAGGCCCATGGCCGAGTCCGTGAACAGCCCACGGTCCAACGTCACTGACAGTGGCACTTTCGTAAGTGACTCATTAATTAATTCGAGATTAAGTCACCATTTCTAACCGGAAAAAATAATCTTTGGCTCGGTTCATTCCTGCAACCCGCGGCGCGTGCGTGTTGTGACGAGGCGAGGCGGGCGGCGGCGGAGGAGGAGCGCGCATGTACGTCTCCTATTCCCAAGCTCCCAATAACAAGTGGTGGAGCAGCCCTTATAAAGAGGTCTCATTCTTCTTACCGTAGTAGTATGGTACTAAACTTCCCACACTTCCCACCACTTTCCGTGCATACACATGGGCCTTAGGGATTAACCAGGGATTATTTTCTTATATGGGCCTAAGCCCATCCATAATCCAACACTCCGCTCTCCAGGATTTATTCATTCATACTCCCTCTGTCAGAAAAAGTTGTCACTCAAATGGATGAATCTAACACTAACTTGGTGCTAGATACATCCATTTGAGAGATAAATTTGGGACAAGTTTTTTCAGATGGAGGGAGTATATGCGTGCAAAGGGCACGTCAAAAAGCCAGGGGCCACATCAGTAAAGTTTACAAACGACTGTACATTATGAGCTTCTTTAGCACAATAAAGAGCTACACAATTAACATTTCTGCTAGCATAACAAAGCTATAACACTTGCATACTACTATGAACTAGCTCTACAATCTCCTTGAGAATATGGATGCCCATAGGCCTTCTTGTGTTTTGTTGTTCCCACAACGAGCTGAATATCTTGGCTATCTGTCGAGTGGCTGAGCTTGAAATAAATGGTTGGGCAGTCTGGGCATGCCTAGCTATACTCCCTCCGGTACGCTTTTCTCTGCGTCTAAGCAGCAACACACATACCAAGGAGGACCTCGTTGGTTCATTTTTGGACACTTTTGCCACTGCGCATGCAGAGAGAGAGAGAGAGGTGAAGTATTTTAACCGATGCATGCAACGGATTGGATATCTCCTCTTTTCTTGCCACAACACAGCATGGGCCCCTTTGCATAGCGTCCTTGGTTGGCTGAGTCAAGCTGCAGCCGCCAAAATGATGCACGCTTATGCTAATTACCAGGGGGTGCAGCGGGGCACAGTTGGAAAGTAATGCTAAAAAGAGGGAATATGCAGACTATTCAGGGAAAAATGGAAAAAAAAAACTTAGACACAAAGAAAAAAGGACCGGAGGGAGTACTAAATTACTCTTGGGTTGGCCTTTCACTTCCCTGGGCTTGGTGCATAGTACGAGATTGCTCCTGGGTTGGGCAGGCCATGGCATAGTTTTGCCCTAACATAGCTTTGCCATTGTATCTTTCTCCACCAGGAACCGCAAATACCCTTGCCCCTCACTATCCGTACACCATGATGACATGCAAGAGGTCCAAGGCTGAGTGGATTAACAATGCCCACATATGGCACACACCTGTCCGATAAGAAAGCACCCGAGTGGTCGCACACCATTACTCAAATTCCACCCTTTGAGTGCTCTAGATCCACCGCTTCGTCCACACTTATCTTTGTCCACTCTGTGTCTGGCACCTCCCATCTGGGTGCCGCTGGCTACACCTTCACATTCAGCTTGGGAGGGATCTCCAGCGCCCTCACTATCTCGGCGATGACTTGCATAGAGTGGTGTGGCTGGTACGTGTCCTCACCATGCGTGAATTTGTTATTGCTGCTCCAAACAGCCCAACACACCGTTATGCATATTGTCATTATATCCTTCTCCACCATTCTTGTGTCAAGGAGATCCATAGTCCAAGTGTTTGAGTGGAGCTTCGGCTTCTTAAACTTGCTTCCGCCTCATCCCAAAACAACCTTGCATGATCACATGTATACAAAATGTGGTATAAAGTTTCCTCTCAAGGAAATATGCCCTAGAGGCAATAATAAAGTTGTTATTTATATTTCCTTATATCATGATAAATGTTTATTATTCATGCTAGAATTGTATTAACCGGAAACTTAGTACATGTGTGAATACATAGACAAACATAGCGTCACTAGTATGCCTCTACTTGACTAGCTCGTTAATCAAAGATGGTTAAGTTTCCTAACCATAGACATGAGTTGTCATTTGATGAACGGGATAACATCATTAGAGAATGATGTGATTGACTTGACCCATCCATTAGCTTATCACTATGATCGTTTAGTTTATTGCTATTGCTTTCTCCATGACTTATACATGTTCCTATGACTATGAGATTATGCAACTCCCGAATAGCAGAGGAACACTTAGTGTGCTATCAAACATCACAACGTAACTGGGTGACTATAAAGATGCTCTACAGGTGTCTCCGATGGTGTTTGTTGAGTTGGCATAGATCGAGATTAGGATTTGTCACTCCGATTGTCGGAGAGGTATCTTTGGGCCCTCTCGGTAATGCACATCACTATAAGCCTTGCAAGCAATGTGACTAATGAGTTAGTTGCGGGATGTTGCATTACGAACGAGTAAAGAGACCTGCAGCTAACGAGATTGAACTAGGTATTGAGATACCGACGATCGAATCTCGGACAAGTAACATACCGATGACAAAGGGAACAACGTATATTGTTATGTTGTTTGACCGATAAAGATCTTCGTAGAATATGTAGGAACCAATATGAGCATCCAGGTTCCGCTATTGGTTATTGACCGGAAGTGAGTCTCGGTCATGTCTACATAGTTCTCGAACCCGTAGGGTCCGCACGCTTAACGTTCGATGACGATCGGTATTATGAGTTTATGTGTTTTGATGTACCGAAGGTAGTTTGGAGTCCCGGATGTGATCACAGACATGATGAGGAGTCTCGAAATGGTCAAGACACAAAGATTGATATATTGGAAGGCTATGTTTGGACACTGGAATGGTTTCGGACAAGTTCGGGCATTTTCCGGAGTACCGGGAGGTTACCGGAACCCCCCGGGGAGCCAATGGGCCTTATTGGGCCTTAGTGGGAGAGAGGAGGAGGCGGCCAAGGTGGGGTATATATTTTGAGTGAAACCTAATACGAGTATATTTTTAGTGATATATACACCAAACTAGAGTGTTTTTCTTTCAAGTTTGTGAAGATGTATTATTCTATTTTGGATCTGTTGCAACGCACGGGCACATTGCTAGTAGTCACTCATATAGTTGTGTGGGATACAAGGTTGGCTATAACATCACTTAGTACCTTTTTCAACCTTCTCTCTTTCTCTTTCTTCACATTTATTCTATTTGTCTAGGAATCCGCATATAACTAGGCTCTTGCATGAGAGCCTACTCCCCATAATTTTCCTCGTCATCATCTGAGTCCTAGAAGATCTCACCCACATAATTATTAGGCATCCAGCCGCCTTGATAGACAATGTGCACAGAAAGAATAGAGGCGACTGGGAACACACCACGTCGTGGGCACTCCGTACGTGTTCGTGTGCATGCAGCGTGCGTGCTTTTCCATCGGTGCTAGCTCTAAGGCCGAGGCTGCGGTCGTCTTCGTCTCGGACTAGTCGTTGAGCAATGACGGCAAAGAGGTGCTGCAAGATATGTGTAGGCGCCATTGCGTGCGAGCTTCGCCGTAGCATGACGAACCGGACGTCGCCGCAGATGACGCACGCCTCCATGCAGCCGAGTGTGTGCGCATGCATGTGTTATTCACGTGCATTCTGCAGTTGAGTGTGTGTGCATGCATGTGTTGTGTATGTGCGTTGTGTGCTCCATGCTGTGCGCGTATGTGCATGAGTTGGATCGGCATGAGAGTGCGTTGGCGTGTGTACACACGTGGCTGCATGTGTCCTGTACATGCGTGGCTTCTTGCGTGGTTATCAATATAAACTATAAAACATCTTCAACTTAGCATCATGATGTATTGTCTCTAGTGTTTAGCGAAGAGTTCATTCTCTTTTATTTGTTTATATGTGGGCAGGCAGCAAAAAACATGTGAAAACGCGCAAGGTTCCTTGCTCCTTCTCGGTCATGGGAATCTATGTTCTTCAACTCATTTTTTTACGTGAGCTTTGTTCATCCTTTTGCCAACACGCAAGACATCTAGCATCAAGGTGCACGTATGATGCAAGAAAATGGAGATAATCAGATAAGCAGTGCGTAAGTGAGTCGTGCACTTCGATGGCAATTTTTTTCTCCTCGATGGCACGTGAATAGTGCACGCACTCAACGTCGGAGCACGGGATGGGGGGGGGTAGCCATGACATGGTCAGCCCTTTTTTGGAGAGAGTGCGTACTAAATAACTTTGATGTGTCCTGTCAACTCGTAGAACGACGAGAAGCTTGCTTACTATGCCTTCTCCCTCGCCAACGCGTGCGCGGTGGCTCGCAGCACGAGAAGAAACTTTTGCTTACAAGCGGTGGACGTGTAGCAGTTCATTTGGTGTCAGATTGCCAGAAGTACTACTGTAGTACCATGATTATTGTTCGACTTCCGAAAGAGGCGAAGAGCCAAGCGCAAGGTCACCTACTAACCTTAGGCTAGGCATAGTGGGAGTAACATAAGTAGGGTACCTCATTTTTTTATTCTAGAAACAACTACACGCGAATATTGGACGGTAGCAGCACAACAACTGAATCCAAAAATCGAAACCAACCCATGAACTACTACTAGTGGTGAGCGTTTGCTAGTATCATGTACTCCGTTTGTCCATGTATATATGTAACATCCCAAAATTCTAAATTTTGGAATGTTATTATAAATAGATAGATTGATTGATTGTTTGATTGTTGTGTGATTGATTGAGTGAAATTCGAAACCTTTTAAAAGTTAAATGAGGGGGAATAAAAGGACTTTCCCAAACTTTCACCTTTTGCATTTTGATCTCCGTGAATTCAAATTCTTTTTAAACACGAAACACTAGAGAGAAGATAACATGACTTCTCCCATTTTTTTAAATGAAAAGGGGTGTTGAAAATATTTGAATTTCATTTGAAAATATTTCCAGTTCAGAAAATTTAAGCAATTCAATGATTTTCACGAGAGAAGATAAAATGACTTCTTCAAATTATATGAAATATGAGTTGGGAGTTTCAAAGAAACTCAAATTTAAAATCCAGTTGAAATTATTTTTCAATTTGGGTTATTTGAGTTTTATTCAAATTATTTTTCTCCAAAAATAAAATATATGGAAAATAGGGTAACATGATTCCCTACAACAGAAAATTGGAGAGAAATAAATTTGAATTAATTTTGATATTTTAAAAATGGTTTTTATTGAATTTTATTAGGGCAGTAGCACTCTTTGAATTATCTGAATTTGTGTGGATTTTATTTGGCATTATAAAAATGTGCATGTTGTAGAAAATCTTTTTCTGCAAATTTTGGTTTATTATATGCCTATATAAAATTTTTATTTTATCTTGCTATTCGGTTTTTCCTTCTATCTCTATTTAAAAAAACTGTACATGCGGCCCATATTTATTTATCGCCTACGTGCGCAGTATAGTAGCTTCTGGCGCCTCATTGTTTTTTTTCTTTCTTAAATGGGCCAGGCCCAGCCAGCTTTTTTTTCTTTCTTAAGCCGATTTCGTTTTTTTCTTTAAAAAAAACTGCAGCCGCAGCGTGCGCGTGCGGCCGGCCGAACGCCTTTAGGCCCATCCTCCTCTCTTCTTCTCTGTTTCGTATATTTTCGTCTACGTTTAATCCCACATTGCCTAAACTTTGACCCCTAAACCTCTTTTCCACCAATAAATATAGACTCATAGAGCCTCTAAAAATCATCCGATTCGGGTTAAATCAATATTTTGGTTTGACTAGATTCATTTAAGAAAAATATTTTTCTCCTCTCCGGCGCGACTTCTGAAAAATTGTCTCTTCTCTCCAAAGTCATCTTTTCTCTGTCTTATAAAGGTATCTTTCTTTGTTTTTCTTCTTCTTCTTATACTTCCGTAGTTTATACGTCAGACCTTAACCATAGTTATTTTTCTTTCGTAAAACAGCTTGGCCCTGATTTTTCAAATAGCCATAACTTTTCACTCGTTTATCCAAATTAGATGAAACCAGCGCCTATAGCTTCGTCTTGTTTTCACCTATCCAGTGAACCTGTCACATTAACTTTTTAAAATTTTCAATTTTCGAAATTTGTTCAGATTCATATTCAAACTTCTTTTGAACATAACTTGAGTTTCGTAACTCCGATTTAGTTGATTCTTTTTGCAAATCGAAACTCTTGACCTAAACTTTCTGATAAGGCCAAATTCACATAATTTTGATACTGTTAGAAATTGTTTTATGTTGCAAGAGTTATGTGCTTGGTTTTGATGTTTTCCGAACTATCTTCTTCGTTCTTCCCGATCTTTTGAATGATTTCTTATGTGTGGTTACTACTGCTTGCTCACGATAGATTGAACGGAATATGACGAGTAGAACTATCAAGAGTTTTGAGTGCGAATCATCTTCATCAACAGTACAGGCAAGTTCACACTTTGATCATACCCTTTATCACCCAGTTTTTATGCATCAGTTCCAATCCTCAAACATTGCATGGTTAGGATGTCATTAACATGTGGGTTGGGGAGTAGATGATGAGGTAGAACCTATTGCCATTTTATTATCAAACCCTGGGAGTTACTTATACATTATGCTTATATCGCTATGCTATGCACGTAGACGTGGATTGGTTTGAGAGAATTCATGAAAGATGTGAGAGATTATTGTTAACTAAGGTTTAACTTAAGGTGGCTACTTTAATACACATCTGGGTGGATTGGTTGGGGCACCCTGGGGATATACCAGTGGACTTGCTCGGACACCTGGGGATATACCAGTGTTGTCCTAGGAGATCCCGGGGTTACCGTGTGATCATCCTATGGTGCGCCACCCAGGCTCAAAGGGATCATAAGATTATTCATGCTAGAAACTTCCGTGTGCAACCACAAGCTATTATGGGCTCTAGCATAGTTGAGAAAGTTACGTGAAGCTCTTGAAGAGGTGGATCAGCAGGTAGTGGGTTTTGTAGGTTTGGTATGGTCTACCCGGAGTAGAGAGTTAATATTTCTGAAAGACTGTGTCTCGGTCATCCGTTTCTCAAACATCATGTAGTGCGAGAAATCCAACAGAGGCGATCGAGTCTTGTGGGGAAAAGTGTGCAAACCTCTGCAGAGTGTACAATCTAATCATGGTTAGCCATGTCCCCGGTTATGGACAATCTTGAGTCTCTGGTACTTGGATTATCATATTGATCTCATCACGTTACTTAAATAATTTGTTGGGTTAATGATTATTATTTTGGGATTGAGTTGGAGGAACCTTCTCAATATTTTCAACCAACTTTGTAGTTAAATAAAATGTATTCCTTTGCAGTAGGGAAAAATTGGCTTTTCGCAAAAACTATAACCATAGAGCTTTTCCACCAGCCATATATGCATGTAGTGATAGCTATTATTCATCATTATCCTCTGGTGTGAATTTGCCAGTACATTCAATGTACTGACCCTTTGTGGCTACAACGTCTCATGTTGCAGGACTTCTTACGATGAGTAAGTGATACGTTAGGGTTACGATTTCTACACTCAACTTTGCTATTGGTGTTGATGGGAATACACAACCTTGTTGTTACTTCCACTATTTTGGATTGAGGTAATAGTATTTTACGTTACTTATACATGTGATTTACCTCTGTTATAAATCCTCGAGTACTGTGTGTGTCAGCATACCGATCCAGGGATGACACTTAAGCATAGAGACTTGATCCATTCGGTTCGGGTCGCTACAATCTTGCTAGTCTCTCACAAGATAAACTACTCATACAAATGCATCTTGATGTTTCGTGCAACGCACGGGCATCTAGCTAGTTTCTTTTAAAATAGTTACTGTGATAATTGGGTTGAAGTGATACATTATATGTCTGCCCCGAATGATTTCAGATTCACTAGTAGTAACAAAGAAAAGGTTGTCTTGTTAATTAATAGAAAATAGGGTGAAAACTATCACATGAGGCCGGTGAAAACAAGGCACATTGGGTTCAGCGTCATCGTCACTACAGCTGTGCGTGCGCGAGAAGTCTACGGGGCTGTTTGGATTGGGACTATATTTGCCTTGTGTTGCCACATTATTTTTGCCACACTTTCCTAATTTGAGTTGCTCAAATTGTTGGCCACACTTTGGCTTGCCTAAGGGAATCTTGCCACACTTTTTATGTCTATGACATGTGGGGTTCACTGCTCATAAAAAAATTCTTCTTGCCTTAGGTGTGGCTAGAACCAAACACCTACCTAACTTGGTCAAACTTGCCTAAAGTGAGGTGTGGCAAAGTGTGGCAATTTGTGGCTGAAAACCAAACAACCCCTACATATTGAGGGGGCTATGGAGAAAAAGATGTATCTTATGTGTTTGAGCGAGGCACAGAGACACAATGTTTGAGAGAGAAACCGATTGACAGATTAAGATCAGATCGAGTTGTCACCCTTCTGCTATCATTGTTGGGGTTGGGGGTGGGGAAGGGGAGGAAGAGAAAGACGTATCGAGAGTGTGCGCGGTAGGCACAGAGGCACAACTAGCGAGCGAGTGAGTGTGTGTGTGTGTATCTGTGTGTGTTTGAAAGAGGAGTAGATAGATCACTATCAAGATCGAGGTGCCACCCTACTCCTTCGGTGTCGGGTAGTGTGTGTGTGTGAGAGAGAGAGAGAATCCAGTCGATAGATTACTATCAAGATTGAGGTGTCACCCTACTCCTTCGGTGCCGGGAAGTGTGTGTGTGTGGGTGGGTGGGTGGGGGGGGGGAGTGACACTTACATATCTCTACTCTTAAAAAAATAGAGTTGGTGATGATGGTGTTCCTGCCATCCTGCAATATAGGCCATCCAATTTATATATGATGGATAGGAAGGAAACTATGGCAATTTTGCAAAAATATACCCACACCCCTCTCCACATTTGCAAATAAGGCATTCCCTCGTTCATCTTTTTCTCCCACAAGATAAACTAATCATACAAATGCATCTTGATGTTCCGTGCAACGCATGGCATCTTGCTAGTAGTGAGAAGGAGTTTGTGTCACCCATATCTATATTAAGGGATAGGTAGATAGGATGTGTGCGAGGCATACTTAAAGCATCACGGAGATAAACAAACGGTGTGCATGCAAGTGCTAGAAAAATGAAGCGATAAACAATGTCTGCGTGTGCGTGTGTGTGTGTGTGTGAGAGAGAGAGAGAGAGATCTCAAAACAAAAGGTGCTCTGCTGGAATCCCGTTGTATGTATTCATATGGTTCCGGAACTTGAGTTAACCTTAGGCATATGTGTGAGAGACATAATTATTCTTTGAGACATTAGTGGATGTGGGTGGGCGGAATTAAAGGGGTGGGCATGTTCGACAGAGAGAGCGTGCATGTTTCTGTGTGAGAGACTTGTAGGACGGGGTAGAAAGACGAATTCTAACCTTGACGGAGGGAGAGAAATACACGAAGTGCGCGTGTGTGATTCCTATGCCCACGGGGAAATGAGACATGTATGCGTGTGAGATAGATTGCACAATTCATTCACGTATCACTATCTAGAGATCGTGGACGTGCATCGCTTGAACATAAATCAATATCTACTTCTTATCATGGCCAAAGGTACAATATCGATTCAACGCTATAAAGATTGGAAAATCACATATCACATTTTTTTCTATGTAAATAAACCTTTTCAATTGTGCATGCCAAAGTTATAGTGATGTTTCTTCAAACAACCAATGTAGTTATCATGTACATGCACCATTGTTACTCTTGCATTCAAATTCATTAGTCTTGCATGATTTAAGGTTCTATTATGAAGTAATATATGTAATATTCATATATAAATTCAACGAGTACGCAATTTATGAAATGGACGCTATGTAATCATATGAGGTAACACTTTTAAGTAGCAGACTACAATATCCATTTCTTTTGTGTAACACCCCGGATATGACTTTTCCGATTTGTACTCCAACTCTTGCCGTTTCCGGCGTTAAGTTATTTTATTTTCTTGGGTTCGGGTTTTTGTCTCCGTGTGTTGTTGTCGTTGTCAGGCATCTCACATCATGTCATCATGTGCATTGCATTTGCATACGTGTTCATCTCATGCATCCGAGCATTTTCCCCGTTGTCCGTTTTGCATTCCGGCGCTTCGTTCTCCTCCGGTGGTCATTTCTAGCTTTCTTTCGTGTGTGGGGATTAAACATTTCCGGATTGGACCGAGACTTGCCAAGCGGCCTTGGTTTACTACCGGTAGACCGCCTGTCAAGTTTCGTACCATTTGGACTTCGTTTGATACTCCAACGGTTAACCGAGGGACCGAAAAGGCCTCGTGTGTGTTGCAGCCCAACACCCCTCCAATTTGGCCCAAAACCTACCTAAACCTGCTCCATCATCTAGAGCGTTCGATCACGATCGCATGGCCGAAAACCGCACCTCATTTGGACTCTCCTAGCTCCCTCTATGCCTATATAAAGACCCCCTCCGTTTTCTTCTTCTTCTTCCCCCCGAAACCCTAGATCCGCCACCTCGCGTGCGCCGGACAAAATTCACCACCGACGGACATGTCCGCCCACTCCCTCCGCCGCCACGTGGCACGCCATCATTGGCCCCGCGCCTCAGCCGCCACTCCCTCCGCTGCCGGCCCGGGAAGCCCACCCCGGGCCCCCGAGGCCCATCCGCCGCCGCCGTCGCGCCAGGGCGCCTCCCCGCCGCCCGAGCGCACCGCCCGCCGCCTCCTTCTCCGCGCCGGCGCACGAGCCGCCGCCGCCCGGCGTCCACCGGCCGCCGGGCCACCGCGGGTCCCCGCCACCGCCGCCGCGCAAACCGCCGCAGCGCGCCGCCCCCGCCGGCGCCTCCCTCCTCCGGCCAGATCCGGTCGAGGAGCGACCGGATCCGGCGACCCTGACCTCGCCGGCCGCCATCTTCGTCTTCTCCGGCGAGATCCGCCACCGCCTCGGCTTCCGTGCAACCGTTGACTCTTATCTCGAGGTTGTTTTTGCACCAAGTCCCCGAATCTCAGATCCATGTGCTCCTGTTCATCGCATCATAACTTTGCATCCGTAGCTCCGATTTGGGCATATAGCATATCAAAATGCTCGTTTCAGAGGGTACATCATTTCATTCCATTGCATCATTTTCATTTGAGTTCATCTTGATGCCCGAAATGCTGTTAGAAGAGGGATACTTGAGATAATTGTCAGATCTGCTACTCCATTTGCATATTTGTCATTTTTGCCATGATTATTGTGTGCATGTTATGCCCATGAGCTCTACATATGTTTTGTTAAGGGTTTTGCCATCTTTCCAGAGGTGCAACCCATGTATTTTTGTGATGTGTGTGGTGACTAGC
>NC_053024.1:503854098-503921519 GCF_003073215.2 Triticum urartu
GGGACACTTCCACTAAACCCCTGACAGGAGGCACCAAGACAATGTTCTCATCATAAAACCATCGGAACGATTCCAAGATACCCGCGTGATCCTAAACTTTTTTTTAGTGAAATTTGAGAAGAGAAGAGTCAAAACTCTACGTCAGGATGCCTTACCAGAGCGATGAGGAGACTGGGAAGTAAAAAGAATTCCTAATCTCTCCGATATATAATTCCTAAAAGACTCAAAACATTTTTCTAGACACAACTCGGCCGCTAAAAATGATCAAGCAATGGGGCTCCTAAGGTCGGGGATGGCTCTGATACCAACTTGTAACACCCTCGATGCGACTATATCTCCCACGTGTCGAGGCATGACTTAGAGGCATAATCGCATTGAGGGCATATGTCCCAAGTTAGGAAATTATTCACAACATCCCATGTAATATAAATCATAAAGGGGAGATAACACAGTTGGCTTACACTCGCCACGTCAATCAACTATATAAATAACATTACATCATCCAAACACTCATGGCCCGACTACGGCGCCAAAATAAAAGAGAACCCAACAGGCGACACGGTCCCAATCACCCCCAACTGGGCACCACTACTGATCATCGGGAAAGGAAACATAGTAACGTTGAGAGTCTTCGTCGAACTCCCACTTGAGCTCATACGTGTCTCCTGGAGCGGAATCATCAGGCCCTGCATCTGGTGTAATAGTAATCTGTGAGCCATAGGGACTCAGCAATCTCACACCCTCGCGATCAAGACTATTTACGCTTATAGGTAAGGCAAGGTAAATATGTGGAGCTGCAACAAGTGACTAGCAAGTATGGTGGCTAACTTATACGCAAAAGAGAGCGAGAAGAGGAGGCAAAGCGCGAGCGAGAAACTAGAGAACCACCTGCGTAAACATTACTCCAACACCGTGTCCACTTCCCGGACTCCGCGAGAAGAGGCCATCACGGTAACACGCTCAATTGATTCATTTTAATTAATTAAGGTTCAAGTTATTTACAACCGGACATTAACAAATTCCCATCTGCCCATAACCGCGGGCACGACTTTCGAAAGTTCAAATCCCTGCAGGGGAGTCCCAACTTAGCCCATGACAAGCTCTCACGGTCAACGAAGGAATAGACCTCCTCCCAAGATGTTCCGGTCAGACTCGGTATCTCGGTTACTCAAGACACTTCGACAGTTTAAAACAAGACCAGCAACACCACCCGAATGTGCCGACAAATCCCGATAGGAGCTGCACATATCTCGTTCTCAGGGCACACTCAGATGAGCAAGACGTCAGGTAGGCTAGCCCAGAGTTGCCCCTGGTAGCCCCGGACATCACTCGGTTGGACCAACACTCAGAGGAGCACTGGCCCAGGGGGGGTTAAAATAAGATGACCCTTGAGTCTGCAGAACCCAAGGGAAAGAAAAGAATAGGTGGAAAATGGTAAAACCAAGGTTGGGCATTGCTGGAAAAGCTTTAATCAAGGCGAACTATCAAGGGTTTCCCATTATAACCCAACCGCGTAAGGAACGCAAAATCTGGGAACATAACACCGATATGACGGAAACTAGGGCGGCAAGAATGGAACAAAACACTAGGCGAGAGGCCGAGCCTTCCACCCTTTACCATGTATATAGATGCATTAAGATAACATGGCAATATAATGATATCCCAACAAGTAAATAAATGTTCCAACAAGGAACGGCCTCCAATCTTCACCTGCAACTAGCAACGCTATAAGAGGGGCTGAGCAAAGCGGTAACATAGCCAATCAACGGTTTTCTAGGACAAGGTGGGTTAGAGGTTTGACATGGCAATATGGGAGGCTTGAAAACAAGTGGTAGGCATCGTAGCAATGGCATAGCAAAAGAGCGAGCAAACTAGCATAGCAAAGATAGTAGTGATTTCGAGGGTATGATCATCTTGCCTGCGCAGTTGTCAAAGTTGACTGGATCCTCGAAAGCAAACTCAACGGGCTCCTCGTTAGCGAACTCGTCTCCCAGCTCTACCCAAACAAGACAAACAAGCAACAAGGATAAAATCAACCACGTGCAAACTCAAACAACGCAATGCAAAGATGGTATGCTATGCGGGATGCGAAATGCAAGATATGACAGGAAATGCATGAGCCTGGCCTCAACTTGGAAAACCAAGTGTGCCACTGGAAAGATGAGATGAAATCGCTTGAAAACGATATAAAGAACGCCGGAATCAGAGTTACGGTTTGGAAATGGCAAGCGATTCAAAAATGACACCGGTCTGCGATTTATAGCAAGTAGCCATCTAAATGCAGTGAGATGAACATACTACAGCACCCAAACAAGACAACAAAAAAATATATGGCAGGGATGCTTTCAAGATGCTTAACAAAAGTCTAGCACTAAGCTACGGCCAATTCATCCATTAACAGGTTCAAACGAGCATGGAAAAAATGCATATGACAAACAGATCTCAGACTTAGTGAAATTAACACTTTGTCTGGAATTTCAGATCAGGTAGCCCTCTTCGGAGCAACAAAACTATATGCTACAGGACCTGGACATGGCAAAGTAAAGCATGGCATGGAGCGACTCAAAGAGATTAACAAAAGTCCCTTAGTGACCTTGAGCCAAAAGGGATCACAAAATACAATTGCAAGCATGTGAACATAGCAAAAACATAATCAGTTTTTAGACTTGGTGAAAAACTGACACATGCTGAAATATAACTCAAGTAGGCATGTTTACGAGCTCGATGCACTCACTACGGTGCAAGTCATGGCAAGACAAGCATACACCCATCAAGAAGGCACAAAATTCAAGCTAGACATGGCAAGAACAATAGCATAGCATGCACGGATCAACTACAACATCATCGGCAAAATTGCAAACAAGTTGACAATCTGCCCAGATTCACGAAGTAGCAAAAGTAGAGCTCGATTGACTCAAGCTAGGGTGCTCCATAATTGCAAACAAAGACATGGATGGATAGATCACTACAATGTTAACAAAACATCCTTACTGACCATCCTCAAAAGAGGCATAGATCACTAGGAACCAACATTAACATATGGCATCATGAGAAAAACAGCTCCAGGACTTGGTGAAATTGCTAAGTCCGTGAAAACAGAATTAGCAAGTGCACCACTTTGCAAGCTTGCACAAGTCACCACACACATCACAAAAATACATGGGTTGCACCTCTGGAAAGATGACAAAACCCTTAACAAAACCCATGTTGAGCATCAGGGCATATCATGCACACATTAATCATGGCAAAAATGACAAAAAGCTAAACGGAGTAGCAGATCTGACAATTAACTCAAGTAGCCCTCTTCTAACAGCATTTCAGGCATCAAGATGAACTCAAATGAAAATGATGCAATGGAATGAAATGATGTACCCTCTGAGATGAACATTTTGATATGCTATATGTATGAATTGGAGCAACAGATGCAAAGTTACGGAGCTATGAACATGGCAACTTGGATCTGGAATTCTGGGACTTAGAGAAAAAAACAACCTCTAGGGTTTACTGTTCACGGATCTTAGAGCCGGCACGAACACTCTAGCATGGCGGCGCGGATAACGAGGATGACCGGCCGGCATTGGAGTTCGTTGCCGGAGAAGAGGGAGGGGCCGGGCCGGAGCTTGGGGGCGACGCCGGCGAGCTCCTGCGGCGGCGCGCGAGGCGGCTGCTCAGGGCGGCGAGGAAGAGGCGGCGGGGTCGGCGGTCCGGTGGGGCGGCGAGGTCGCCGCCGATGGTGCGGTGGCCGGCGCTAGCTCCGGGCGGCGGCTGTAGATAGAGGCGGCGGCGCGGGCGAAGGAGAAGGCCGACGGGCGCGCGGGGCGGCTCGACCCGGGAGGCGGCGCGCGAGGGCCCGGCCTGGGCCTTGCGGGCTGGCGGTGGAGGTGGCCTGACGGGACAGGTGGCGGCTTGTTATTGGATTGGGGCGGCGGCGCGGCGCGTCCGACCGGAAACGAACATGTCCGGCGGGCGCGAGGTGGATTTTTAGGGTTTCGGGGGAGAAGGAGATCCGAAATTTCGGGGGGGGGGGTCTATTTATAGGCATAGAGGGAGCTAGGAGAGTCCAAATGAGGTGCGGTTTTCGGCCACGCGATCGTGATCGAACGCTCTAGATGATGGAGCAGAGTTAGGTCAGTTTGGGGCCAAATTGAAGGGGTGTTGGGCTGCAACACGCACGAGGCCTTTTCGGTCCCTCGGTTAACCGTTGGAGTATCAAACGAAGTCCAAATGATACGAAACTTGACAGGCGGTCTACCAGTAGTAAACCAAGGCCGCTTGGCAAGTCTCGGTCCAATCCGGAAATGTTTAATCCCCACACACGAACGAAAGGTAGAAATGACCACCGGAGGAGAACGAAGCGCCGGAATGCAAAACGGACAACGGGGAAAATGCTCGAAGGCATGAGACGAACACATATGCAAATGCAATGCACATGATGACATGATATGAGATGCATGACAACGATAACAACACACGGAGACAAAGACCCAAACCCGAGAAAATAAATTAACTTAACGCCGAAAACGGCAAGAGTTGGAGTACAAATTGGGAAAGTTACATCCGGGGTGTTACAACACTCCACCACTACGAAAGGATCTCGTCCCGAGATCTAGAATGGCACCGGAGGGAAAAACGGAAGAGAAAGAGAACAGGTAAAACTAAGTTGCTTCTTTGACAAACAAGTGAGACCAAAGAACCTTGAAAAGGTTAAGCCATTTCAAGAAAGAATGCACCGAAGATGAACGAAGTTGAAAACACTCCGTTAGAAAAGAGGAACAAGGAGGAACAATTTCTTATAGCACTCCGGTTGAAAAGAGATACAAGACTTGATAGGACGAAAAGGATTTGAGCAAAGGGGTACAATACTCCGGTTAAATGGATAGGCATGAAAAGAACATGATCTTTGACAAAACGAGATGATGGGTGAAAAGAGCAACGTCGCAATGCCTCCGGAAGAGAGAAATAGAATATAGATCATTGAAATAAAAGAATGGAGAAGAAAAGCCAACTTCTGCCAAAAAAGAGTTTGAAAAGGCATCTTTAGGAGAAGGGTCTAACGGAGTTGTTGGAAACACAACAAAGAAAATATAAGCTTGATATGGTCTTATGGAATACAGCTCAAAATATGAGGTGACAACCTGCCACTCATGGGAAAAGAATTGGATTGATAAGAACAAGGAGACGAGAAAAATATTTCCACCGGGAGGATAAAGAAGAACCTGGGTCCTTTATAAGCACCATAGATAGCAACAATCCTTAGGGAAAGTTTTAGGTGAAAAATAACCTAAGATAATTCAAATGAAGAGGTTGATGGATTTAAATATCTCATTCTTAACAACATTCGAATCATGAAACATGAACTCAGATTATCAAGAATGACACAATACCATCTCCAATGATACGGAAGAAAGAATTGCACTTCAGATTGCAATATGAAGAATGCTTGAGCTCCTTAGAAAAGAATCTCGATGAACACTTCGAGAAGGAATTAAATCCTTGATGACTCACCACATCGAGCCTTCGTGAAAACTCCGGTAAAAAAAAGAATGATCAAACGAAATGGATGATTGAAAGAATAAGGTTGAAGCCTTGCAATGATTTAAATGAATCTCCGTGGAGATGTAACTGAAAAGGTTGGAACTCCGGGAAAAAGAGAAGATGAAACAAATGAAACTGAGAATTTGACAAGCCTCCGGAATAAGGAATTAAACTCTTGGATGAAACAAGAATAAGAATTACATTATGCTTATCCTTCACCAATTTAAATTGATGACAAGCAGCGGATTTGGCACACTACTTATTCTCGTAGCAAGGATTAAGAGAGATATAACATAAACTTGAGAAGGCCTTCGAGGAACCACCGGTAGAATTTGAAAAGCACGAATGCATAGATATTATACATGAGGGGATATGATACACGAAGGAAGAAAAAACTCTTGAACGAACCACCGTAAGAATTGAAAAAGAACGAATAAAACATAAAGAAACACTAGGAAGAATTAACAAATGAAAGAAGATGCTTGAGAGAATTTAGAGACAAGAGAACAAAAGGATCAAGAACTGATTAGAGATCACTAGAATGAAGCACCGGTAAAATTTGGAGAATGATAGCTGAAAGCTGAGAATGAATAAATCTTAGATGATGGGCTCCAGATAAACAAACTGAGAAGACTCTTGAATTACTCCGGATGGGTGAAAAGAATTCTCACGATCGAAAATAATTATGAGAGGATGGCAACAAACTAGAGGCACGAATCTTGAAGAGAATGAAGCAAGATATGGAGGAAAAACTCTTCTTCGGTTTTCAGAATCTGAGAATGATGATGAGAAACACCCCCATGAATTATTTAGACACTCCGGAAGAATCAAAACGAAGAGGTTGAGCCAACGATGAAAAGATTTTGACAGATCTTGGGAAGACATTTGACTGATGATAAATCATTCTTACGTCAAACTTTGAAAAGAATTTAGTATAGCTCCGGGAAAATAAGAAGAGTCAGGTAAGATCCTGGGGAGAGACCTGTGGGTTAGGGCCCACTCAAGAGAAACACCGTTGAAAAAGATTTAAAGAGAGAGATTGCACCGGTTGAATTAAATGACTTGAATGAGATACCAATCTCGAAAGAGCTTGAAAAAATGCAGAGTGGAAACACGAATCTTCGAGATATCTTGAGCACTCCAGAACAATTGAATAGCGATAAAATGTCTGAATATAAAGTGCACTGGCATGAGAAGGCATTTGAAATAAGAGAAAAGAATATGATCAAACACTGAAAGCTTGAATTTGTTCCACCGGAGAAGAAAACGAGTGATGAGAGACGAAGTTGAAGCTTCGTTAGAATCTTCATGAGAATCACCGGATAAAAGCATTGACGGAAAAGAATGGAGAGATTTCCCATCAATAAAAGGATACTTGTATAAGAAATCTTAATCTTTAAAAAAAAGGGGGGGGGGGGGAGGGAAAACAAAAGCAACATGGAGACGGATGAAACAAACACCGTTGAGAAGAACTGATAATTGATCTTGCGGAACTTGAAATGGTCGGATCCACTAGAAGAGAAGCACACCAGTTAAAAAGATTGACATGACATTCTCGATTATCATGAAGGATTGGTATCCACATCGGAGTATGAGAACACCATTTGGGGAAGGTATGGAATCAACACTTGACATTGAAGCAACTCGAATACCACAACTCCAAACAAAAACAAAGGGTTGGCTTGCAGAATAAGCCGGAACAAACATATGATAGAAATTTCGTCCGAAGTTTTCGTGGTGGGGCCTACACGGGCTCGATCGTACATCACCATCACGTACAAGGCAGTGCACATGACATACGAAGCATCCCCGAGTCGGCATAGCCAAGGACTCTTTAAGACACAACGAGACCACTGTAAAATCGACCGTGAATAGGTGGACCACTAGACGTCGAACCCCAATTTCATATCGTACATCTGTCGGAAAGATATCCTAAGAGCTACTTGAATTCCCACCTATGAAACTCCCGAACCTTTTCGGTTATGCAATCAGGTGTTGGGGATACAGGGGAAGCATAATATCTCACCCAAAACTAGCAAATCCTACATCTTGCAGCTGTATCCATCCTTCAACACATAACCAAGCAACCTTCGGAAATCATCTACCTCAACCTTCGAAAAGCATCCGTTATACAAGTTATGGCAATACTCCCGAACTCGCACCCCAGTACTGGGTGGCGTCGAGGTTATCTCACCAACGAACTGCATAAAAGAGATTTTCGATGTCGGCGTACTAAACTCAGGTATTCCAGAACTGCAACGATAAAATTATGATGACAACACCTCAGAGCTCAACTCCCTGGGACACTTCCACTAAACCCCTTACAGGAGGCACCAAGACAATGTTCTCATCATAAAACCATCGGAACGATTCCAAGATACCCGCGTGATCCTAAATTTTTTTTAGTGAAATTTGAGAAGAGAAGAGTCAAAACTCTACGTCAGGATGCCTTACCAGAGCGATGAGGAGACTGGGAAGTAAAAAGAATTCCTAATCTCTCCGATATATAATTCCTAAAAGACTCAAAACATTTTTCTAGACACAACTCGGCCGCTAAAAACGATCAAGCAATGGGGCTCCTAAGGTCGGGGATGGCTCTGATACCAACTTGTAACACCCTCGATGCGACTATATCTCCCACGTGTCGTGGCACGACTTAGAGGCATAATCGCATTGAGGGCATATGTCGCAAGTTAGGCAATTATTCACAACATCCCATGTAATACAAATCATAAAGGGGAGATAACATAGTTGGCTTACACTCGCCATGTCAATCAAGTACATAAATAACATTACATCATCCAAACACTCATGGCCCGACTACGGCGCCAAAATAAAAGAGAACCCAACATGCGACACGGTCCCAATCACCCCCAACTGGGCACCACTACTGATCATCGGGAAAGGAAACATAGTAACGTTGAGAGTCTTCGTGGAACTCCCACTTGAGCTCATACGCGTCTCCTGGAGTGGAATCATCAGGCCCTGCATCTGGTGTAATAGTAATCTGTGAGCCACAGGGACTCAGCAATCTCACACCCTCGCGATCAAGACTATTTAAGCTTATAGGTAAGGCAAGGTAAATATGTGGAGCTGCAACAAGTGACTAGCAAGTATGGTGGCTAACTTATACGCAAAAGAGAGCGAGAAGAGGAGGCAAAGCGCGAGCGAGAAACTAGAGAACCACCTGCGTAAACATTACTCCAACACCGTGTCCACTTCCCGGACTCCGCCGAAAAGAGGCCATCACGGTAACTCACTCAATTGATTCATTTTAATTAATTAAGGTTCAAGTTATCTACAACCGGACATTAACAAATTCCCATCTGCCCATAACCGCGGGCACGGCTTTCGAAAGTTCAAATCCCTGCAGGGGAGTCCCAACTTAGCCCATGACAAGCTCTCATGGTCAACGAAGGAATAGACCTCCTCCCAAGACGTTCCGATCAGACTCGGTATCTTGGTTACTCAAGACACTTCGACAGGTTAAAACAAGACCAGCAACACCGCCCGAATGTGCCGACAAATCCCGATAGGAGCTGCACATATCTCGTTCTCAGGGCACACTCAGATGAGCAAGACATCGGGTAGGCCAGCCCAGAGTTGCCCCTGGTAGCCCCGGACATCGCTCGGTTGTACCAACACTCAGAGGAGCACTGGCCCGGGGGGGTTAAAATAAGATGACCCTTGAGTCTGCAGAACCCAAGGGAAAGAAAAGGCTAGGCGGCAAATGGTAAAACCAAGGTTGGGCATTGCTGGAAAAGCTTTAATCAAGGCGAACTATCAAGGGTTTCCCATTATAACCCAACCGCGTAAGGAACGCAAAATCCGGGAACATAACACCGATATGACGGAAACTAGGGCGGCAAGAATGGAACAAAACACTAGGCGAGAGGCCGAGCCTTCCACCCTTTACCAAGTATATAGATGCATTAAGATAACATGGCAATATAATGATATCCCAACAAGTAAATAAATGTTCCAACAAGGAACGGCCTCCAATCTTCACCTGCAACTAGCAACGCTATAAGAGGGGCTGAGCAAAGCGGTAACATAGCCAATCAACGGGTTGCTAGGACAAGGTGGGTTAGAGGTTTGACATGGCAATATGGGAGGCTTGAAAACAAGTGGTAGGCATCGTAGCAATGGCATAGCAAAAGAGCGAGCAAACTAGCATAGCAAAGATAGTAGTGATTTGGAGGGTATGATCATCTTGCCTGCACAGTTGTCAGAGTTGACTGGATCCTCGAAAGCAAACTCAACGGGCTCCTCATTAGCGAACTCGTCTCCCAGCTCTACCCAAACAAGACAAACAAGCAACAAGGATAAAATCAACCATGTGCAAACTCAAACAACGCAATGCAAAGATGGTATGCTATGCGGGATGCGATGCGGGATACGAAATGGAAGATATGACAGGAAATGCATGAGCCTAGCCTCAACATGTAAAACCAAGTGTGCCAGTGGAAAGCTGAGATGAAATCGCTTGAAAAAAATATAAAGAACGCCGGAATCGGAGTTACGGTTTGGAAATGGCAAGCGATTCAAAAATGACACCGGTCTGCGATTTACAGCAAGTAGCCATCTAAATGCAATGAGATGAACATGCTACAGCACCCAAACATGTGAAAAAAATACATGGTAGGGATGCATTCAAGATGCTTAACAAAATTCTAGGACTGAGCTACGGCCAATTCATCCATTAACAGGTTCAAACGAGCATGGAAAAAATGCATATGACAAACAGATCTCAGACTTAGTGAAATTAACACTTGTCTGGAATTTCAGATCAGGTAGCCCTCTTCGGAGCAAGAAAACTATATGCTACAGGACCTGAACATGGAAAAGTAAAGCATGGCATGGAGCAACTCAAAGAGCTTAACAAAAGTACCTTAGTGACCTTGAGCCAAAAGGGATCAGAAAATACAATTGCGAGCATGTGAACATAGCAAAAACATAATCAGTTTTTAGACAGTGAAAAACTGACACATCCTGAAATATAACTCAAGTAGGCATGTTTACGAGCTCGATGCACTCACTACGGTGCAGGTCATGGCAAGACAATCATACACCCATTAAGAAGGCACAAAATTCAAGCTATACATGGCAAGAACAATAGCATAGCATGCACGGATCAACTACAACATCATCGGCAAAATTGCAAACAAGTTGACAATCTGCCCAGATTCACGAAGTAGCAAAAGTAGAGCTCGATTGACTCAAGCTAGGGTTCTACATAATTGCAAACAAAGACATGGATAGATAGAGCACTACAAGATTAACAAAACATCCTTACTGACCATCCTCAAAAGAGGCACAGATCACTAGGAAACAACATTAACATATGGCATCATGAGATAAACAGCTCCAGGACTTAGTGAAATTGCTAAGTCCCTGAAAACAGAATTAGCAAGTGCACCACTTTGCAAGCTTGCACAAGTCACCACACACATCACAAAAATACATGGGTTGCACCTCTGGAAAGATGACAAAACCCTTAACAAAACACATGTAGAGCATCAGGGCATATCATGCACACATTAATCATGGCAGAAATGACAAAAAGCTAAACGGAGTAGCAGATCTGACAATTAACTCAAGTAGCCCTCTTCTAACAGCATTTCGGGCATCAAGATGAACTCAAATGAAAATGATGCAATGGAATGAAATGATTTACTCTCTGAGATGAACATTTTGATATGATATATGCATGAATCGGAGCTACGGATGCAAAGTTACGGAGCTATGAACATGGCAACTTGCATCTGGAATTCTGGGACTTGAAGAAAAAAAACAACATCTAGGGTTTACTGTTCACGGATCTCAGATCCGGCGCGAACACTGTAGCACGGCGGCGCGGATAACGAGGATGACCGGCCGGTGTTGGAGTTCGTCACCGGAGAAGAGGGAGAGGCCGGGCCGGAGCTTGGGGGCGACGCCGGCGAGCTCCTGCGGTGGCGCGCGAGGCGGCGGCTCGGGGCGGCGAGGAAGAGGCGGCGGGGTCGGCGGTCCGGTGGGGCGGCGAGGTCGCCGCCGATGGTGCGGTGGCCGGAGCTAGCTCCGGGCGGCGGCTGTAGAGAGAGGCGGCGACGCGGGCGAAGGAGAAGGCCGGCGGGCGCGCGGGGCGGCTCGGCCCGGGAGGCGGCGCGGGAGGGCCCGGCCTGGGCCTTGCGGGCTGGCGGCGGAGGTGGCCCGACGAGACAGGTGGCGTCTTCCTATTGGATTGGGGCGGCGGCGCGGCGTGTCCGACCGGAAACGGACATGTCCGGCGGGCGCGAGGTGGATTTTTAGGGTTTCGGGGGAGAAGGAGATCCGAAATTTCGGGGGGGGGGGTCTATTTATAGGCATAGAGGGAGCTAGGAGAGTCCAAATGAGGTGCGGTTTTCAGCCACGCGATCGTGATCAAACGCTCTATAAGATGGAGCAGAGTTAGGTGGGTTTTGGGCCAAATTGGAGGGGTGTTGGGCTGCAACACACACGAGGCCTTTTCGGTCCCTCGGTTAATCGTTGGAGTATCAAACGAAGTCCAAATGATACAAAACTTGACAGGCGGTCTACCGGTAGTAAACCAAGGCCGCTTGGCAAGTCTCGGTCCAATCCGGAAATGTTTAATCCCCACACACAAAAGAAAGTTAGAAATGACCACCGGAGGAGAACGAAGCGCCGGAATGCAAAACGGACAACGGGGAAAATGCTCGAAGGCATGAGACGAACACGTATGCAAATGCAATGCACATGATGAAATGATATGAGATGCATGACAACGATAAAAACACACGGAGACAAAGACCCGAACCCGAGAAAATAAATTAACTTTACGCCGGAAACGGCAAGAGTTGGAGTACAAATTGGGAAAGTTACATCCGGGGTGTTACAGTGGTGTAGGGGAAGTGCGATCGTCAAGTACAGAGCTACGTTCAATATCTTCATTTAGGCTTGCTTTCTTGAAAATCATGTGGAGAGGATGAAACTGCACTCTTTATAAGAGTAGCGTGTCTCATACTAACCCACGGGCGTGACTATCTCATCATAAGCGATAGATGCAGGATACACAAGAACAGTAGTTTGATGTAAGAACATGTGTGATAGGCAGATGTAGTATGTACCAAAAACAGGAAGCCGTGTCATATTCACATGTATAATGTGTAAGCTAAGGAGATGCAATTTAACAAATTAGGAGAAATACAAGCTAGGCACCATATGCAACATGCAACCAGATATCACACTACCATGTTAGAGAAAGCACCTGGGGTTGTGGAGTAGGGGAGATGAGGTTTGGAACTTGCATTGAAGTAGGAGTAGAAGGAGAATCTGTAGAGATTATCTGTTTTGGTTTCTCCAGAGGACCACCATCATTACGTGCCTTCGTCCTTTTAGATTTCTCCTAGTCAAGTAAACACACAAGAAAAAGGAATGAAATCCGCACTTCCAAATTCGTTGATGCATGATACTGGCGAACACAACTTTTATGTATGGCAACCACATTGTAGGAGGATGGAATATGTACGAAAAAAGCTAAGCAGAAGGCATTTCAACAAATTGGAAGCAATGCAATATAGATACCATATGAAAGATCCAACCAAAATCACTCTACCAAGTTAGATGTGTCTCATTATAAGTGGCACTTCAACAAATTAGAGGCAATACATGTTTGAAATGATATGCAAGATGCAACCAATATTACACTGTCAACTTGAAGGTGTCTCGCCAGAAGTGATTGATGAGGGATACACAAGAAAAGTAGTTTGATGTAAGTACATGGTTAATAGAAAGATGTAATATGTACCAAAAACAGGAACACATGTCATATCCACAGGTATAATGTGTTAACTAAGCAGATGCAATTTACCCTAATTAGAAGCATTACAAGGTAGACACCATATGCAACATGCAACCACATATCACACTGCCAAGTAAGAGCAAGCACCTGCGATGGTGGTGTGGGGAAATTGCGGTCATCAACTAGAGAGCTACATTGACTATCTTCATTTAGCCTTACTATTTCTTGAGAATCATGTGGGGAGGATGACACTGCACTCTTTAAACGAGTAGCGCGTCTCACAGTAACCCACTGGGGTGACTGTCTCGTCATAAGTGATTGATGAGGGATACAAAAGAGCATTAGTTTGATGTACGAACATGGTTAATAGACATATGTATTATGTATTAAACGCATGAGATTTGGAAACCAAATTATGAATAAATACACACTATAGCATGTAAAGCTTTGAGTCATATATGCATGATGTAGATGTTCATTTAGTTCTTATAGTTAATCTCATTCAAAATCAATTAGTTTTATAAAAAGGTTAAGATTCATGGGATTGTGCATTGTAAAGCATAAAGTAAAAAACAAATAATGGCAATTCATTTAGAAAAAAAGTTTGGGCAATTATGATACGGAAGATTCTAGAACAAAGCAGAAGTGCTTGTATTTTGGGAAAGCATGCACGTCACACATCTCTTATTGGTTGATATGTCACAAAGCAAGAAACGAGGAGGGAGTTAATGTACCGTGCCAAAGTGTTTTGGGATTATTTGGTTTTCGGAACATGACTTACACACCTAGACGGAGGGAGTACAAAGAGAAAAAATGAATTGCAGTTAAAAGAATGACATTTCTAACAAAAATGTGAATGTGAACTACATATGTGTGCACGTGACCAGCACATACATTGTCAATGCAAAATTTAATGCAAGAAATAACTTATGAGTAACATGCACGAACTGATGATGTTGTGCTTGCATGCATAGAGTAGAAAAAATAATGTGAGTTATGACTTGCATGCATGACGTGTTCTTGTGCCATAGTTGCATGTCTAGGAAAAAAGCTACTAGTGGGTTATACTAGCTATTTAGGAATAGAAGATGTATACATGGAAGTTGTAGGGAAAGAGATGACATGTATCTCAATTCCTATGAGTAGGGATTGGAAAAGCGATTTCATTTGGTTCACATCATAGGAACTTTTCTATTGAATCTAGAGATGACATGTTGATAACCCACAAGTATAGGGGATCGCAACAGTTTTCGAGGGTAGAGTATGCAACCCAAATTTATTGATTCGACACAAGGGGAGCCAAAGAATATTCTCAAGTATTAGCAGCTGAGTTGTCAATTCAACCACACCTGGAAACTTAATATCTGCAGTAAAGTGTTTAGTAGAAAAGTAAGATGATAGTAGTGGTAACGGTAGCAAAAGGTAATGATAGCAAAAGTAATGTTTTTGGTGTTTTGTTGTGATGATAGCAATAGCAAAAGAAAAGTAAATAAGTGAAGAACAATATATGGAAAGCTCGTAGGCAATGGATCAGTGATGGAGAATTATGCCGGATGCGGTTCATCATGTAACAGTCATAACCTAGGGTGACACAGAACTAGCTCCAATTCATCAATGTAATGTAGGCATGTATTCCGAATATAGTCATATGTGCTTAGGGAAAAGAACTTGCATGACATCTTTTGTCCTACCCTCCCGTGGCAGCGGGGTCCTAATGGAAACTAAGGGATAGTAAGGCCTCCTTTTAATAGAGTACCGGACCAAAGCATTAACACATAGTGAATACATGAACTCCTCAAACTACTGTCATCATCGGTAAGTATCTGGTTATTGTTACTTCGAGGTTAACGGATCATAACACATAATAGGTGACTATAGACTTGCAAGATAGGATCAATAACTCTCATATATTGATGAAAAAATAATAGGTTCAGATCTGAAATCATGGCACTCAGGTCCTAGTGACAAGCATTAAGCATAACAAAGTCATAGCAACATCAATCTCAGAACATAGTGGATACTAGGGATCAAACCCTAACAAAACTAACTCGATTACATGATAAATATCATCCAACCCATCACCGTCCAGCAAGCCTATGATGGAATTACTCACGCGCGGCGGTGAGCATCATGAAAATGGTGATGGAGGAAGGTTGATGATGACGATGGCGACGGATTCCCCTCTCCAGAGCCCCGAACAGACTCCAGATCATCCCTCCCGAGAGGTTTTAGGGGTTGGCGGTGGCTCCGTATCGTAAAACGCGATGAATCCTTCTCCTTTATTTTTTTCTCCTCGAAAGCCAATATATAGAGTTGGAGTCGAGGTCGGAGGAGCTCTAGGGGGCCCACGAGGTAGGGGGCGCCCTAGGGGGGCAGGCGCGCCCCCCACCCTCGTGGCTAGGGTGTAGGCCCCCTGGTCTTCATCTTTTGCAAGGATTTTTTATTATTTCCGAAAAGATGTTCCGTGAAGTTTCAGGTCATTCCGAGAACTTTTGTTTCTGCACATAAATAACACCATGGTAATTCTGTTGAAAACAGCGTCAGTACGGGTTAGTTCCATTCAAATAATGCAAGTTAGAGTCCAAAACAAGGGCAAACGTGTTTGTAAAAGTAGATACGATGGAGACATATCAACTCCCCCAAGCTTAAACCTTTGCTTGTCCTCAAGCAATTCAGTTGATAAACTGAAAGTGATAAAGAAAAACTTTTACAAACTCTGTTTTCTCTTGTTGTTGTAAATATGTAAAGTCAGCATTCAAGTTTTCAACAAAGATTATGAACTAACCATATTCAAAATAACGCATAGGTCTCATGTTTACTCATATCAATGGCATAATCAACTAGCGAGCAATAATAATAAATCTCGGATGACAACACTTTCTCAAAACAATCATAATATAATATAACAAGATGGTATCTCGCAAGCCCTTTCTGAGACTGGAAAACATAAATGCAGAGCACCTTTAAAGATCAAGGACTGACTAGACATTGTAATTCATGGTAAAAGAGATCCAGTCAAGTCATACTCATTGTAAACTAACAGTAATGAATGCAAATGACAGCGGTGCTCTCCAACTGGTGCTTTTTAATAAGAGGATGATGACTCAACATAAAAGTAAATAGATAGGCCCTTCGAAGAGGGAAGCAGTGATTTGTAGAGGTGCTAGAGGTTGGTTTTGAAATAGAGGTGAATAATATTTTGAGCGGTATACTTTCATTGTCAACATAACAACCAAGAGATGGCGATATCTTCCATGCTACACACATTATAGGCGCTTCCCAAATGGAATGTTAAAGTTTATACTCCCCCTCCACCAACAAGCATCAATCCATGGCTTGCGCGAAACAACGAGTGCCTCCAACTAACAAGAGACCCAGGGGGATTTTGTTTGCAATTATTTGATTTAGTTTGCATAAAGCATGGGACTGGGCATCCCGGTGACCAGCTATTTTCTTGTGAGTGAGGAGCGGAGTCCACTCCTCTTGAGAATAACCCGCCTAACATGGAAGATACAGACAGCCCTAGTTGATACATGAGCTATTCGAGCATACAAAATAGGTTATTTATTTGAAGGTTTAGAGTTTGGCACATACAAATTTACTTGGAACGGTAGGTAGATACCATATATAGGTAGGTACGTATGGTGGACTCATATGGAACAACTTTGGGGTTTATGGAGTTGGATGCACAAACAGTATTCCCGCTTAGTACAGGTGAAGGCTAGCAAAAGACTGGGAAGCGACCAGCTAGAGAGCGACAACAGTCATGAACATGCATTAAAATTAATCAACACCGAATGCAAGCATGAGTAGGATATAGTCCACCATGAACATAAATATCGTGAAGGCTATGTTGATTTTGTTTCAACTACATGCGTGAACATGCGCCAAGTCAAGTCACTTAAATCATTCAGAGGAGGATACCACCCTACCATACCACATCACAACCATTTTAATAGCATGTTGGCATGCAAGGTAAACCATTATAAGCTCCTAGCTAATCAAGCATGGCACAAGAAACTATGATCTCAAGTTGTCATTGCAAACATGTTTATTCATAATAGGCTGAATCAGGAACGATGAACTAATCATATTTACAAAAACAAGAGAGGTCGAGTTCATACCATCTTTTCTCATCTCAGTCAGTCCATCATATATCGTCATAATTGCTTTTCACTTGCATGACTGAATGATGTGAATAATAATAATAGTGCACGTGCATTGGACTAAGCTGGAATCTGCAAGCATTCAATAAACAGGACAAGACAAGGCAATATGGGCTCTTTTGTCAGATCAACTATAATGCATATAAAAGCCGCTTCAACAATTTCATTATGGTCTTCTCCTATCGACCCTCAAAGAAAAGAAAAGAAATAAAACTATTTACACAAGAAAGCTCCCAACAAGGAAAAGAAGAACAAGAAATCTTTTTGAGTTTTCTTTTTAATTACTACTACAAGCATGGAAAGTAAACTAATTAAAAGCTACAACTAATTTTTTTTGGTTTTTCTTAAGTTTTATTAAACACACAAGAAGAAAGCATAAAAAGGAAAATAAACTAGCATGGATGACACAATGAAAAAGTATAAGCACCGACATCTAGCAATGAGTTTGTGAACGTAATGTCAGTGGGAAATACGTACTCCCCCAAGCTTAGGCTTTTGGCCTAAGTTGGTCTATGGCCACGGCTGGCCTGGCCGATATCCATAATAATAGTTGGGGTCGTACTGCGATGAAGAAGACTGTGATTGCCACTGGTTGGCAATCATCTCCGGATCCTAATGGTAATTAGACTGTCGTCGAGGATCAACTTGTGGTTCCAACTCTGGCTCTGTGGCTAATGTAGGGTTCCGGTAGGCGTCAATAGCCTCTAAAGGAACAAGGTACTGGCCTGAAGATAAATCAAACAAGGAAGGAGCAGGCAGGGTAATAGTCTCAGGATGATGTTTATGAAAGAACAATTTGTATTTAAGCTCCCCTTCCCTATTCTTAACAATAAAATCATGTGCCACCATACTCCTATAATCTAAATAAACACGAGGCAGCAATTTTTCTTCCTTCTCATAATGCCTAATAGGTATGTTAAAATGTGCAGCTAGGCATGAAGCACAGATGCCTCCAAAGATGGGGCCCTTTGTACGGTTCAGACTTAACCATTTAGCAATAATACAGCCCATACTAACAGAGTTATCACTGAATAAACCGTGGAACAAAATAATAATATCAGGAACACTAAGGTTTCCACAGTTTCCACGACCAATTAAGCAACGACTAGCAAAT
Source organism: Triticum urartu (assembly GCF_003073215.2). Taxonomy (NCBI): domain Eukaryota; kingdom Viridiplantae; phylum Streptophyta; class Magnoliopsida; order Poales; family Poaceae; genus Triticum; species Triticum urartu. Next base: position 503,872,694 of record NC_053024.1, read on the forward strand.
ATTGCAAAGTAGCGTAAAACAGGAAAATGTATGCTAGTGATTCATGCATCGGAAACGTTCCTCGTTTCCCCTACAGTGATGGTATCAATAAACCCATCCACATCGCCATGATGTGGTCCCTCTGTCGTGCCCTCAAAAGGGACCAAACAAACCCGACAAAAATCATAAAGTGACATCTCCTTATGCTCATCATATAAATAAAACTCCACCGTAGGTGGTGAGCTCCTAGAATGGAAATGAAAGTTTTGCACAAAGATATTGGTGAGTAAGAGATACTGGTCGTGTTGGTTGTGGAGGAAGGCAGTGAGGCCGGCATTCTCAGCCAATTCATAAAAATCATCATAAATCCTGGATGCTCTCAAGAAATCATAGGAGGGCCATTCACACGGCCTAACCTCCACGGTGCGAGGCAGATTATATTTGGGCTTCTTTGCTTCTTCATTTTGCTTTTCCTTCGAGATTCGGCTCGATGAGCCCCTCAAAAATCTCTTCATTATTCTCTGAAAACTTTTGAAATTTTTAGTAACTTCAAACAAAAGTGAACCAAGCTCAACAAAATTGATAGCAACAACTCCTACAAGTGCCTAGAGCCTATATCATGCATTAGAACTACTTTTGACCATATAAATTTGACATGCAAGCTCAAGAACAAGGTCACCTAAGCAGCACAAATTTGCAATGAATAAAGCACTAGAACGAAAACTAATTGGACCAATGGAGGAGTCACATACCAAGGAACAATCTCCCCAAGCAGTTTTGTGAGAGGTGCTTTGAGCAAGGAGATCGAAAATGGCAGCAAAATGAGCTTGAACTCGTGCTTGAGCTGGATATTCGTGTTTGTGGGAGGAAGGAGTGTGTGGGTGCAGGAATAAGTGGAGGAGGGCCACCGTGGGCCCACGAGGCAGGGGGCGCGCCCTGGGGGGTAGGGCGCGCCCTCAACCCACGTGGCCAGGTGGATGCCCCTCCTGCTGTGTTCTCAGTGCCAAATATTCTCAAATATTCCAGAAAAAATCATATTTGAATTTCAGGGCATTTGGAGAACTTTTATTTTCAGGGTATTTTTATATTGCACGGATAATTCAGATAACAGACAGAAAATACTTATTTTTGCTTCATTTAATATAAATAACAGAAATTAAAAGGAGGTTACAGAAGGTTGTGCCTTCTAGTTTCATCCATCTCCTGCTTATCAAAAGGAATCCACTAACAAGGTTGATCGAGTCTTGTTAACAAACTCATTCCGAATAACATGGAACCGGAGAAATTTCCAATAACACTATGTTACCTCAACGGGGATATGCACATCCCCAATAATAAGAATATCATATTTCTTCTTGATAGTAGGAAGAGGAAATTCAAAACCTCCAAATATAATCGATGGAATTTTTCCAATAGAGTTGATACTATGAACTTGAGGTTGTTTCATCAGAAAGTGTACCGTATGCTCATTACCATTAACATGAAAAGTGACATTGCCTTTAGTGCAATCAATAACAGCCCCTGTAGTTTTCAAAAAGGGTCTTCCAAGAATAATAGACATACTATCGTCCCTGGGAATATCAAGAATAACAAAGCCCGTTAAAATAGTAACGTTTGCAACTACAACAGGCACATCCTCACAAATACCGACATGTATAGCAGTTGATTTATCAGCCATTTGCAAAGATATTTCAGTAGGTGTCAACTTATTCAAATCAAGTCTACGATATAAAGAGAGAGGAATAACACTAACACCGGCTCCAAGATCACATAAAGCAGTTTTAACATAGTTTCTTTTAATGGAGCATGGTATAGTGGGTACTCCTGGATCTCCAAGTTTCTTTGGTATTCCACCCTTAAAAGTATAATTAGCAAGCATGGTGGAAATTTCAGCTTCTGGTATCTTTCTCTTATTTGTAACAATTTCTTTCATATACTTAGCATAAGGATTCATTTTAAGCATATCAGTTAATCGCATACGCAAAAGGATAGGTCTAATCATTTGAGGAAAGCGCTCAAAATCCTCATCCTTTTTCTTGGATGGTTTGGGGGGAAAAGACATGGGTTTCTGAACCCATGGTTCTCTTTCTTTACCATGTTTCCTAATAACAAAATCTTTCTTATCATAACGTTGATTCTATGATTGTGGGTTATCAAGATCAACACCAGGTTCAATTTCTATATCATTATCATTACTAGGTTGACCCTCATCATGAACATTATCATTAACATTTTCATTAGGTTCAAGTACATTACCAGTTTGTGTTTCAGCATCATAAATAGAAATATCATTTGTATTCTCAGGTGTTTCAGCAATAGGTTCACTAGAAGCATGCAAAGTCCTCTCATTTTTATTTTTCTTCCTTTTAGAAGGACTAGGTGCATCTATATTATTTCTCTGAGAATCTTGCTCAATTCTCTTAGGATGGCCTTCAGGATACAGAGGTTCTTGAGTCATTCTACCAGTTCCAGTAGCCACTTTAACAGCATAATCATTATTCTTACTATTCAATTCATTGAGCAAATCATTTTGAGCTTGAAGCATGTTTACTAATAAGTTTAAGTTCACCTTTAACATTAGCCATATTGTCACCCAAGTGTTCAAGCATATTTGAATTGTATTTCAATTGTCTACCAAAATAAGCATTGAAGTCTTCTTGCTTAACCGTAAATTTATCAAACTCATCTAAGCATGGGCTAGCAAACTTAGTAAATGGGATTTCATCTTTATCATATCTATAGAGAGAATTTACCTTTACTACCTGTGTCGGGTTATCAAGACCATGAGTTTCTTCAATAGGTAATGGATTAAGATAATATGTTTCTTCGACATGCAGTAAATTAAGACCGTGTATTCCTTTAATAGGAGGTAAATTCTTAACATCTTCGGCTTTAATACCTTTTTCTTTCATAGATTTCTTTGCCTCTTGCATATCTTCAGGACTGAGAAATAGAACACCTCTTTTCTCCGGAGTTGGTTTAGGAATAGGCTCAGGAACTGGCTCAGGAACTGCCCAATTATTTTCATTTGTCAACATATTATTCAATAGAATTTCAGCTTCATCCGGTGTTCTTTCCCTGCAAACAGAACCAGCACAACTATCTAGGTAATCTCTGGAAGCATCGGTTAGTCCATTATAAAAGATATCAAGTATTTCATTTTTCTTAAGAGGATGATCAGGCAAAGCATTAAGTAACTTGAGAAGCCTCCCCCAAGCTTGTGGGAGACTCTCTTCTTCAATTTGCACAAAATTATATATATCCCTTAAGGCAGCTTGTTTCTTATGAGCAGGGAAATATTTAGCAGAGAAGTAATAAATTATATCCCGGGGACTACGCACACAACCAGGATCAAGAGAATAAAACCATATCTTAGCATCACCCTTTAATGAGAATAGAAATATTTTAAGGATATAAAAGTAGCAAGTTCGCTCATCTTTAGTGAATAGGGTGGCAATATCATTTAATTTAGTAAGATGTGCCACAACAGTTTCAGATTCATAGCCATGAAAAGGATCAGATTCAACCAAAGTAATTATATCAGGATCGACCGAGAATTCATAATCCTTATCGGTAACATAGATAGGTGAAGTAGCAAAAGCAGGGTCAGGTTTCATTCTAGCATTAACAGATTGTTGCTTCCATTTGGATAATAACCTCTTGAGTTCGTATCTATCTTTGCAAGCTAAAATAGCTAAAGCAGCTTTTGTTCAAAAACAGAACCCTCAGGAATAAAAGGTGATTCATATTCATTAGAGGAAGAGTCTTCGTCATCACTTTCATCAATTATCATTTTCGATATTTTCATTCTCTCTAACCCTAGCAAGTTGTTCATCAAGAAATTCACCAAGTGTCACAATAGTATCAAGCATAGAAGTAGTTTCATCATAAGTATCATGCATAGCAGAAGTGGCATCATCAATAACATGCGACATATCAGAACGAATAGCTGAAGCAGGTTTAGGTGTCGCAAGCTTACTCAAAACAGAAGGTGAATCAAGTGCAGAGCTAGATGGCAGTTCCTTACCTCCCCTCGTAGTTGAGGGATAAATCTCGGTTTTTGGATCTCTCAAGTTCTTCATAATGATAAGCAGATATAAATCCCAAGTGACTCAAAGAATAGAGCTATGCTCCCCGGCAACGGCGCCATAAAATAGTCTTGATAACCCACAAGTATAGGGGATCGCAAAAGTTTTCGAGGGTAGAGTATTCAACCCAAATTTACTGATTCGACACAAGTGGAGCCAAAGAATATTCTCAAGTGTTAGCAGCTGAGTTGTCAATTCAACCACACCTGGAAACTTAATATCTGCAGCAAAGTGTTTAGTAGCAAAGTAATATCATAGTAGTGATAACGGTAGTGATAACTGTAGCAAAAGGTAATGATAGCAAAAGTAATGTTTCTGGTATTTTGTAGTGATGATAGCAATAGCAACGGAAAAGTAAATAAGCGAAGAACAATATATGGAAAGCTCATAGGCAATGGATCAGTGATGGAGAATTATGCCGGATGCAGTTCATCATGTAACAGTCATAACCTAGGGTGACACAGAACTAGCTCCTATTCATCAATGTAATGTAGGCATGTATTCCGAATATAGTCATACGTGCTTATGGAAAAGAACTTGAATGACATCTTTTGTCCTACCCTCCCGTGGCAGCGGGGTCCTAATGGAAACTAAGGGATATTAAGGCCTCCTTTTAATAGAGTGCCGGACCAAAGCATTAACACATAGTGAATACATGAACTCCTCAAACTACGGTCATCACCGGTAAGTATCCTGATTATTGTCACTTCGGGGTTAACAGATCATAACACATAATAGGTGACTATAGACTTGCAAGATAGGATCGAGAACTCTCATATATTGATGAAAACATAATAGGTTTAGATCTGAAATCAGGGCACTCGGGCCCTAGTGACAAGCATTAAGCATAGCAAAGTCATAGCAACATCAATCTCAGAACATGGTGGATACTAGGGATCAAACCCTTACAAAACTAACTCGATTACATGATAAATCTAATCCAACCCATCACCGTCCAGCAAGCCTACGATGGAATTACTCACGCACAGCGGTGAGCATCATGAAATTGGTGATGGAGGAAGGTTGATGATGACGATGGCGACGGATTCCCCTCTCCGGAGCCCCGAACGGACTCCAGATCAGCACTCCCGAGAGGTTTTAGGGCACGGCGGCGGCTCTGTTGGTGTCAAAACCGGCGGACCTCGGGTAGGGGGTCCCGAACTGTGCGTCTAGGCCGGATGGTAACAAGAGGCAGGGGACACAATGTTTTACCCAGGTTCGGGCCCTCTTGATGGAGGTAAAACCCTACGTCCTGCTTGATCGATATTGATGATATGGGTAGTACAAGAGTAGATCTACCATGAGATCAGAGAGGCTAAACCCTAGAAGCTAGCCTATGGTATGATTGTCTATTGTGATTGTCGTCCTACGGACTAAAACCCTCCGGTTTATATACACCGGAGAGGGTTAGGGTTACACAAGGTCGGTTACAAAGGAGGGGATATCCATATCCGTATTGCCTAGCTTGCCTTCCACGTCAAGTAGAGTCCCATCCGGACACGAGACGAAGTCTTCAATCTTGTATCTTCATAGTCTAACAGTTCGGCCAATGGAGATAGTCTGGCTGTCCGGAGACCCCCTAATCCAGGACTCCCTGAGGCTCCCTATCGTAAAATGCGATGAATCCTTCTCCTTTAATTTTTTTCTCCCGAAAGCCAATACATAGAGTTGGAGTCGAGGTCGGAGGAGCTCCAGGCGGCCCACGAGGTAGGGGGCGCGCCCCCACCCTCGTGGCTAGGGTGTGGGCCCCCTGGTCTTCATCTTTTGCAAGGATTTTTTATTATTTCTGAAAAGATGTTCCGTGAAATTTCAGGTCATTCCGAGAACTTTTGTTTCTGCACATAAATAACGCCATGGTAATTCTGCTGAAAACAGCGTCAGTACGGGTTAGTTCCATTCAAATCATGCAAGTTAGAGTCCAAAACAAGGGCAAAAGTGTTTGGAAAAGTAGATACGACAGAGACATATCACATGTATCTCAATTCCTATGAGGAGAGATTAGAAAAGAGATGTCATTTGGTTCACATCATAGGAACTTTTCTATTGAATATACACTAATGTTTATTTTCCTTTGATATTATGGGAGTATAGGAATCCATTCATATGAACTGAGTGGCTCTAAAGCTATAAAAATGATATCATGTTTATTTCCTTTGAAATATGGAGTATATGAATCTATTCCTATGAACCAATTGGCTCTAAAGGAAAAATCCTAATAAAATCATATCATATAGAGTTCCTATGATATTCCTCCACACCAAAGGATGGTTGAAATTGTTGCAGGTGATACGACGGTCTTTCTTTGTAGACCTCTCGAAGATGAAAGAAATGATATATGCAGGGTATTATATATGTGCATTTTGGTACACGAAAGCTCGGTAAAAGTTTGTGAGGTTCCAATTTTCAATAAAGCTATATGCACTACATGTTGGAACGGAGGGAGGAGCATACGATAGTTGCTAACACTCACGTGGAAGATTTGTGTGAAAATGACATGGCAAAACCGACACTGTCGGATGCCGATCTAACGGTTCTTACTGCGTTCGTCAGGAAACGGCTTGTGGCGAATGTTTGTCGGATAATAATTTACGGACACATGCATTGCATTGATTCGTGCCCCCTCTCTCTCTCTCACGCACACATGCACCCTCACGAGTCATGACTCTCCCGAGTCCTCTCGCACCCACTGTCTATCTGCAGCTAGACGTCACACACATATGTGCTCTTCACACCCTACCCTCAGAACTTCTAAAAAACAAAAGACAACGTGCACCTTTTATTTTAGCTCACACGTCACACACTTATACTACATGCATGCACTAGTTCTCTCACACCCACTCGCAGGTTGTAACGCCCCAAGACCGGAGCTTCCGATGCCTTCCTCGTTTTCCGAGATTCATCGTGTGTTTTGTTTGGTTCGTTGCATTCATCCTTGCATCATGTGCATTGCATCATGTATTCATGCAACCTGTTTTAAAACTCAACCAAATAAACTGTATGGATCTTCGATCCATTTAAACCGAGGGGGCTCACATGGTGATTGCTCTTTATAACATACTCTCCCAATACTTTAGGGAGCTATAAAAATTATATTCCACTATTTTGGAATTCACCTTAACACACTTGCAAAAATCCCAATGCCTTTGTTATCACAACTCTTGGCCTCTATTTTTGCTATATACCCCTTTCTCTATTTTCTGGAGCTCCACCAAGAGTCCGAACATTTTTTGGACTCTTCAATACCTTGAACTTATTCAAACCATTTGAATTAAATTCAAATGGATTTGAATTTAGATCGTTTAATTATGGCCTTTTCTATTTCTCGGAACAAGCACGTTTTTTTGTGAGTCCGGGAATATAGTCCGTGCGCCCAAGTCCTTCCTCTAACCCTTTCTTTTCTCTCCTTCCTTTCTTTGCTTTTATTTTTCTGCTATGGAATAAAATAAGAGAGAGAGATCCCAGCCAGGCTTCTGGCCACCTGGGCCTCCCAACCACCAGGTCGGTCATCCTTCCCCGCCGCCAAAGTGGCCCAAGGCCCAGCAGCTGGCCTCCCTAGGACAACCGCACCCAGCCCAGCCGCAGGCCCACCTAACCTAACGCTAGGCCCGACCACTCCCTCTCGCTCTCTCCCTGGTCTCTTCCCTTGCGCCGCCAGAAACCCCGTCGCCCGAACCCCCCATATCCATCGACCCCCCTTACCTCTCTTCGATCTCCCTCCAGCGCCCCTCAGCCTCCCTCCTCCTTCGATCCAGGGAACCAGGCCGGAGCCCCGTCGGCCTCCTCGCCGCCGTCATGCCCCTTTCCATCAGCAGTCGCGCCCTCGTCCCGTCCCTCTGCCTCCTCCTCGTTGCCTGCATTCGCCACCAGCCACTGCGGAATCAGGCCACTGCCACGCCATCTCGTCTCCTCCTCACCCATGCGCCTGCACCGGTGAACTCCGCCTCCAGCCATGTCAGCGAGCAAGCTGCTGCCGTCCGCCTCGTCGCGCCTATGTCCTCGTCGCTACGCCATGCCCCTTCTCCGTCGACGACCTGCCTCCTCACCCTTGCTGCTTGCCCGCGGGTCACGAGGCCTGATGCCGGCGACCAGCGCCGCCGTGGTCGTCCCCTCACCTTCCTCCTCTGCGCCTCCTGCCCACCGGCAAGGCCTCGTCCCTACCTCCGGCGCACCAAGTTCGTCGTCGCCCTCGCCCTTGCTATTACCGCTCCTCGTAGATCTTCCTGGTGCCCTCGTCTCTGCTCGCAGGAGGACGAGTACGACTGCTGCTTCGATCTGCGATGCACGAGACCCCTTGGCCTTGCTTCGATCTGGTTACATCGAGACCACCGTTGCAACGTTGATTCCTCTGCCACGGAGTACCTCAAATTCGTCTACACAAGACTACCAAGTACCTCGATGCCCGATGCCTAAAACGACCACCGTACAGGGAATAACGCCAAGTACTAGATCAACGAGGACCGTCAAGTTCGTCTTCCGCCGTCTCTGAAATCATCAAGTACCACTATGAGATGTGCAACTACTTCCACGACGAAACGAGAACAACTACCGCCGTTGAAGGCCATCAAGTGAACATCTACCGACGACGTGTACGACCTTCTCCATGAATGTGTACCACTACCGCCGCTCGAACGTCTATAGAACATGTACCGTCGACCCTCGAAGACCCGTGGACGTCAAGTTCCTTGTTTTGACCCCGAACACCTACAGAGTGTGAACATCTACGAAGCGAGGAGCACTACTTCCACTACTGTCGCAATAACGTCTACTTCCTCTACTTTGCACCGAACCCGAACCGTCTCATTTGCACGCTTTGAAGGTATAACCCCGATACGACGTCCATGAACGAATGCTTGCGATTTATGAGTTGAACCGTGTGTTGCTCCGTGTCCGTAGTGTCTCTCGCTTCCATTCCATCGACTCATGGGACACCTGGTATCCAGGAGCGCCCCACCATCTTTTGCGCGTAAGAGCACACTTCTCCTTTGCATCAGTATCTCAATCGATTTACCGGAACCGAAAGGTTGCCGTGGCACCGTTATCGTTATCGTTGCCGTGGCACCCCTTTTATTTCCACCATGGTGACAAATGCTTCGTAATGCACTTGTCAACTTTTAATAAAAAATTGCATATGCTTGAACATGTCATCCGCATCATGATAATAACATTTAAAATGTTTAAATTGTTGTTTGCATTAAAATTGCTAAATGCACATGAGGATTTTTCTGGACTTGTTGTTTGTTGTTCCGGCCTCATTTAAACTTGCCTAGTTAGGTAGTTATCTTTTGCTTCACCTCTTGCCATGTTAATCAACATTTAATATTGTTGGGTACCTAAACGAGAGAGAACTAAATAAGTCAGGTGGTGTTTTCTTCAATATGCAACTCCATTGCATATTGAGCCCCACTTAACTTGTAGTTTGTTTGTGCACTTTGCCATGCCATGCATATTTAAACCGGACATGCATCATACTTGATTGTGCATCATGCCATGTTTATGTGATGGTTGTTTACTTTGTTGCTTTCTTCTTTCCGGGTTGCTTCTCTCGTTAGCTTCGGTTTCGTTCTGGAGTTGTGAGGATACGTTTGACTTCGTCCGTTTGTCTTCTTCATGGACTCGTTCTTCTTCCTTGCGGGCTCTCAGGAAAGATGACCATACCCTCGAAATCACTTCTATCTTTGCTTGCCAGTTTCTCGTTCTTTTGCTATGTCACGATACCTACCACTTGCTATATCATGCCTCCCACATTGCCATGTCAAGCCTCTAACCCACCTTGTCCTAGCAAACCGTTGTTTGGCTATGTCACCGCTTTGCTCTACCCCTATTATAGCATTGCTAGTTGCAGGTGAAGATGAAGTTTGTTCCTTGTTGGAACATGGATATTGTTCGGATATCATTATTATATCTTGTTTACTTTAATGCACCTACACTACAAAAAAATACACTTCCATGATGATACGTGTTTGTCACAGTAGGTCGTGTTTTTTGTCATGCATGTACATCCATGACAAATTTATGACAGAATCAAGATAGTCATACCCGTGCTGTCGTAGAAGTGTTCCATGACATTACCAAAATTATCATCACGGGAGTGTCCACTTCCATGACGATAAATCGCGCGTCACAGAAGTGCTTTCGTCAAGGGTGACCGACACGTGGCATCCACCGTAACGAAACGCCGTTAAGCTATCGGGTCGGGTTTTGGATCCAATAACCCGTTAATAGCCCCGACCAATAGGGATTTTCCATGTGTAAAATCATCATTGGTTGGAGGAAACACGTGTCGGCTCATCGTCGGGACAGATGTCATCCACTCACTGGACAGAAGGCGCCTATGATACGTTGAAACGTGGCACGGCCCAACAGAGGCCCATTCCTGTGAAAAGGTCGGCCCGTTTGACTTGGTCAAAAGGTGGTGGGCCGGCCCATGCAAAGCCTGTTAACGGCTTGTTCGCATATAGCCCATTTACAGCCCGCTAACCCAAGGCCCGTTACGCCCTATCCGAATTAGGCCCGGTAGCATCATCTGGGCCATCCAATATGATTCCAGCCCGTTTTCACTTCTGGCCCATGTATGGCCCATGACGTCTTTCGGCTCATATGAGGCCCTATGTAACTCTTGGCCTATTAACGGCCCGTGGTGAAACTGGCCCGTAATGAACAGTGTATCACTTTACACCCATTAACGGCCCGTGGTGAAACTGGCCCATAATGAATAGTGTATCACTTTATACCCATTAACGGCCCGTTATTCCGTTGGGCCGTCTCAAGCCCATGTTATCTTTCGGCCTTCTCAGAGCCCATTTATTCTTGGGCACATTTACAGCATTCGTTTACTTACGGCCTGTTACTGTCATTTTCTGCTTGTGGGCCAAATTCAACCAGTGGTTACAGTCGGCCCGTTTTTGGTCCGTTAATACGTTGGGCCGTTTTCATAGCATCATCAAGTATGGCCTATTAACGATGGCCCATTATGGTCGGCCCATGAACGGACGATTCCAACTCTAGCCCGTTTACGGCCAGAATGCGGTCTGTTTGGCCCATGTTTGGCCAATCGATCATACGGCCCTTATAAGGCCCATTGATGATACGGCCCATAGAAGGCCCATTGATGATACGGCCCGTAGAAGGACCATTGTTTCTATGGCCCGTAGAAGGCCCACTGTTTCTACGGCCCGTAGAAGGCCCACTGTTTGTATGGCCCGTAGAAGGCCCACTGTTTCTACGGCCCGTAGGAGGCCCAGTGTCACTACAGTAAATATTAGCCCATGGTTATTGTGGCTGTCGGATTTCGGGTTCCGCTAGACCCTTAAGGTTCGAACATTGGGGTGCGCGCGGAGATCTCTCCCGTACCGATCTACGTTCGATCCTCTCATGCAAACTAAGATGAAAATGATGAACAACACAAGAGACACGAGGTTTATACTGGTTCGGGCCACCGTTGTGGTGTAATACCCTACTCCAGTGTGTGGTGTGGTGGATTGCCTCAGGGGGCTGATGATGAACAGTACAAGGGAAGAACCGCCTCGCGAGAGGTGTTCTTGGGCTGGTGCGATGAACTACTAGAGTGAGTTCAGTCGCCTCTCTCTCTCTGCTAGGGTTCTACCAGGTTTCTAGATGTCTGTCTACTCGTCTCTCTCTCTCTTCTGGGTCTCCTTTCCTTTGTGGAAGCTAGCTCTATTTATAGAGGCCCTGGGCCTCTCCCCGAATAACTGAGCGGGAAGGGCGCCAACAATTGGCCATTTTGAAGGGGAACATCTAGTACAAGTTATCCTGACCAAAGGTGGTCTTCGGCTGCCAAAAGCACTGGTGATGACGCTGTCTTGGGCTCCACGGTGACCTTCGTCCTGCCGCTCTGCTAGTCTTGGTCTCGTTGCACGGGAATGGCAACCTTTGCCTAATGCCTTGGCATGTGCTTGCCCCCTTTGCACCAAAGGGGAAACAAGGACCCTACGCAGGCCGGCGCCCGCCTGGCCTTGATCGTCATGGCTTGCGTCATGGGATCCTCGCAAGGTACCCTTGCATTGATCTCTCCGCCTCCTCGCGAGCCTGCCTGATGAGGCTGCCTCTGAGGAAGCTTCCTGTCATCCGCCTCGCGAGGCTTGGCCCCTCGTGAGGGTCTTGAGCTTGGGCTGATGAAGATGGGCCGCACTGGGCCCCCACTTGAGCCATGCCGCAGGCAGGCAAGTCTGGGGACCCCCATTTCCAGAATGCCGACAGTAGCCCCCGGGCCCAAGGCGCGCGCGGGCTTGGCTTAGCAGAGAAGCGAAGGGGCAAGTGCGAAGCACCGCGGGCCCTAATAGCCTGCGGCCTTGGGCGCCACGTGGCGGCTGATTGGACGTGGGCGTCTACGCTTCCCCACGATGCATCGGCAACTGCACGACTTGACAAGTTCCTGCATGCAGAGATATGGGTCATGATTACCTGAGGTCTTGGTGCTTCGGCGGTTGGCCTTCCCCGGCTATAAGTACGGGGCTGTGTGAGCTCCGCCACTTCACCCCTGTCTGCTACACCCTTCTCTTCTTCTTCCTCATCCTTGCTTCCTCTTGCACCAATGGCACCAATCCGCCGGTTTTCAGCTGAGGAGAAGGGAAAGGCCCCCATAGAGGGTCCTGAGCCTCTCCCGCCGAAGAAGCGGCCAATCCTCTATCACCGGGACGAAGGCGCCTGGCAGGTGGTGTCGAGGCCGTGGTACGAGCGGCCACCGCCTGGGTTTCCGCTGCCCTTGTATGCCCGCATTGTAGGCCCCAGGGTGGAGGGCGCCGAGCAACACCGACAGTGTCGCCGCCGACGCCGGCGAGTCACAGTGGTGCACGTCGTCCCCCCTGGAGTCCACGCGGAGCGCTCCTCTCGCGAGCTTGTGCTCCACGCCGCCATGCCTCCAACTTCATGGATCCGCCTTCCTCCCTCCTTCGCCTTCGAGATGCCGCTGAGCGGGGCCCTGGAGCTCTGGCTGCAGCACGCCGACTGTGGCACCCCTGTAACTAGAGCGGAGGTCGCGGTCGTTGCTCTGGGCAAGGTCTTCATGACCCGGGGCTGGGGTGAGATTGCCCGGGTCTGTCGCGTGAACGGCGCCTTGGTGACCCATCTTGAATACGACGTCGCCTCCTTGATGTTATTCAAGGTCTTTGATGCAGAAGGACGCCGGCTGGAATGTTGCCCTAAGGGAAGCGGCAGTGGTGACGAACTGGCGAGGACCAGCCCTGCCCGTTGGTCCTCCTGTAGCTCCTCGGGCAGCAGCGGAGGGACTGAGGGCTTCAGCGTCTCCCCCAAACTCCTCGCGACCCCGGAGACGAGCGACGACAGCTACGAGCCTCTGAGCTCACGCTGCGCTCTGAGTGGGGCAGCTGCATCGGGCCGCCGGCGCCACTGATCTGGATGGGATTGGCACCGGCACTGGGTAGCCCACTGTTGATGATGGCATCGCTTGGGGAGGTGCCAGGAAGTAGCGTTCCTTAGGGTCAGCACCTTTTGTTCCCTGCGAGGAATTAAAGCAACACCCCGCGGGGGTATGTAAGGCGTCTGCCGTGCCTTTTGTAAACACTATATCCTTAATATGAATTGGCGTGAGGTGTCCGTCCTGTTCCGGCTGAGCTCCCCCTTTTTATCCTCACGAGGACTTGGCGCTCTACGCTGACAGGTCCCAGTCCCCGGCCAAGCTTCAGCCATCGCTGGTATGCCAGGTCACGATGCCGTGGTCAAGGCCAGGAGGTGAGCGGCCCGAGGTCCGGTAAGAGCCCCCGAGTCGCGATGCTCGGGAGGTCCCCTTTAGCGCTCAAGCAATCCTTGCTGGGCGATAAAGGAAGGTAGCGTCACCATGACAGAGCTGCACTGGGCGGGGATTTAGCGCTGCGTTGGTCTAGCTCTTGCGAGGGCGTGACTTATCTTGTGCGTCTGATGTAGTCCTCGGGGAGGCGCCCGGCCCGAGAGGCGGTGGCCGAGGTACTGCTGGGTGAGGCCCTCGCGAGCTTCTTCCCACTCCCCCGCACTTTCCTTAACGCCCTACGTCCTCAGGCCCGGCCCTCGAGCGAGCTCAGTCGCCGCTGGTATGACAGGTCGCGATGCCGTGGGCCAAGGCCAGGGGGTGAGGGCTGGAGAGCCAGTGAGAGCCCATGTGTCGCGATGCTCAGGCGCCCCCCTTTTAACGTGCAAGCGGTCCGTGCCGAAGAGTGGGAGAGAGAGCTCGCGATGCCCCCAACGTTGCTCCTGGAGTAGGTCCTGCACACCAATCATGAGGAGAAACAAGGCCTGTCGTTATGGTCGCCGGCCTACCCATGGTCACTCCGAGGGAGCGGTCATGGCACTGAGGGCCTGGTGAGGTGGCGTCGTGCAGGGCTGCCGCGGCCAGGGCTCGACCACTCAGGTTTATCAACACTGTAGGGACGGACCCGTGCGCACGCGCCATGCCAGAGCGAGCGGCTCTTCAGATAGGCGTGGATCGAGCAAGTGATTAGGTCAGGTATGTTAAGCACATAGGAAATCCAATTTCAAGCAAGCGCAGGTAAAAGCAACCGCCGCTGGGTCGGGCCTGAGCAGCATGGGGATGATGCAGCCCGAGGGGCACCCCCAACAAGGTAAGTAAGGAGCATAAACAAAATGGATACATGCCGCGGGGACGGGCACCCGCAGCCTGGGAATGGTGCAGCCCTGTGGGCGCTCCCAGCTGAAAGTAGAACTCTGAAAGATGTCACCTGGTGTCGTTGAAGATGAAGTGATGCTGAGGAAGTGAGCGATGCGCAGTGAAGACATCGGCCCTCACGAGCCCCCAGGCCCAGGGGCCTCGGGAGGCTCCGGTGGCACGTGCAGGTAAGCGGCGGCTGCCGCGCATGACTCTAGACTCTTGTAGCTCATGGTTGTTCCTTGTGATGAACTCCTGAGGGTTTGGTCTCCCTTGCCTTGTACCTTCCTGAGGGAAGCGTGCTTGAAAGCACCCCTCCAAGTGGTGCCCGAGCGCCTCCCCCGCGACCTTGGCAAGGTCGACGGCTCTCCAAGAGAGAGGCCCCGAGCCCTGCCTGAGGAGGGCGCCGGGCGCGCCTTCCTATGCGTGAGAGGGTGGCGCTCCCTGATCGGGCGCGAATCCTGACGCAATACCTCCGGAGGTGCCTGCTCCCTTGTGGCTCGGGCCAGGTGAGGTCTTCTTCTTCTTGAGGGTCGCCTCGGGAGGCCTCCCGCTCCCGTGATCTGGTCTTCGATTGTTGCGGCTTGGAACACACGCTCGAGCGAGCACACTGCGTCCCTTTCTTCACAGGGTATGGTGATGACTCCACCGCTTCCTGGCATCTTGAGGACATTGTAACCATGGTGGGTCACTGCCATAAACTTGGCTAGGGCTGGGTACCCAAGGATGGCGTTGTACGGCAGGCGGATGTGAGCGACGTCGAAGTCGATGAGCTCGGTGCGGTAGTTGTTGCGTTGCCCAAAGGTGACCGGAAGGCGAACCTGACCAATTGGAAAAGTGGAACCATCGGTGACTCCTAAGAAAGGATTGGTCGGCTGAAGCTGGTCGTACGGCACTTGGAGATTGTCAAACGTCTCGACAGACAGGACGTTGAGTCCTGCCCCGCCATTGATGAGGGTCCTGGTGACCTGCACGTTGCTGATGACTGGGGAGCAAAGCATCGGGAGGACTCCGACCGTTGACGCACACTTGAGCTGGTCTACGGAACTAAATGTGATCGCGCACGAAGACCACCTGAGAGGGCGCGTGGCCTCCAGCTTGGGAAGGACTGCATTCACCTCGCGAGCAAACTGCTTGAAGATGTGCTATGAGGCTGGCGCCTGGGCGCCACCCAAGATGCAAGCAATTGCACGCGGCTCTTGGAAGCCCCCAGCCCCATCGTCTTGGTGTTGGTCTTTGTTCCTCCTTGGTGGAGGCGGCAGAGGCGGGAGGCCAGCGTTGCCGTGTGGGTGGCCCTCACCGAGGCTGGTCCCTCCAGCCTCCCTCGCGAGGCTGGTCCTGCCAATGGTCCTCGCGAGGGTGGTCAAGCCATCCCTGGCGAAGGCCACGGTCTTCCCATCGTCCGCCGCCTCTTCCTCCTCCTCGGCCATACCCCCTGTCATTGCACTCTGGGCGTCGGCCGATTCGCCCATCTCGCACGGCTCTGAGCTCTTGACATTCGTTGGTGTTGTGGGTGTGGAGGTCGTGGTACACGCAGTACCGTCCGCCCTTGGATGACTCGGGCTGATCCCTGCCTCGCTTGGTATCTGGTTCCGCTGCTAGCACGGCAACCCCCTTGCGTTTCACGTTTTTGCCCTTGAGCTTCTTTTCTTCTGGGTCGGCTGCCGGGAGCTCGAGGAGGGAGAGATGCCCTTCCTTAGCCCTGGCACACTTGGTCGCCAAGTTGAACAGCTCCAGGGATGTGCACAGGTCTTCATGGATTGCTAGTTCTTCCTTCATCTTGACGTCGCGCACACCGTCGGAGAAGGCTGAGATGATAGCTTCTTCAATTACCTTGGGAATCTTGAGGCGAGCATAGTTGAAGCGCTGGATGTACTTCTGCAGGGTTTCTCCTAGCTGTTTCTTGATGCGGCGCAGGTCGCTCACGGCCGGGGGCCGGTCGCGTGTGCCCTAGAAGTTGGCAATGAAGCGGGTGCGCATCTTGCTCCAGGAGGAGATCATGCCGGGAGCCAGGTTCAGGAGCCAGGTGTGGGCGCCGTCCTTGAGCGCCATGGGGAACCAATTCGCCATGACCTTTTCGTCTCCGTTGGCGGCTATGATGCCCAGCTCGTAGAGTTGCAGGAACTCCGCGGGGTCCGCTGTGCCATCGTAGCGGGGAGGGAGGTTAGGCTTGAACTTGCCTGGCCATGTGACGCCGTGCAGCTCCGGGTTGAAGGCGAGGCAGCCCACCGTGGCCACCGGCGCCCTTTACTGGTGCTGGACTTGTTCTTGCGGGTCACCACGCGCCGCCACTGGGAGCAGCGCGGGGTTTTGTCGTGGAGGTGCTGGGGCGCGATCTTGGCGCGCCGGCGCTGGGAGCGCGCGAGCACTTTCCTGGGGACATGGGATCCCTTGGCAGCTCCCTTCTTGCTGCGCGGGCACCGGACGTGGAGGGTCCCGCCCTGGGGCTGCGCGCCTTGGAGCCAAGGCACCTTCTTGGGGAGGAGGCGGAGGATGCGCCTCCTGATCCTCGCCCCCTGCACGGGACGGAGGGTGAAGCAGCGAGAGGGACCGCAAGGGGGAGCCCCCTGCGGCACTGACGAGCTCGGTGATGCGGGCGAGCTAGTCCTCGTAGAGGTCGTCGACGGGGCGATAGTGGAGGAGCTCCCGCGCCAAGAGCAGTGAGGCGTGCGCATCCATGGGTGCGCGACGGGCGTGGGATGACGAGCCAGCTGGAGTCAGCGATGGGGAGGCGGTGCGGCCATCCCGCCGCATCGAAGGATGCTGGGACGAGGCCTGCTGCTCGTTCCCCGCCGGGCCGGTGGCGGCGTTGGCGGCGGGCGACGGGGAATGACGAGGGGGGCCGCCGACGGGCGCCGTCTGGGCAACGCAAGTGGACTGAGCAGCCCGGCATTCGGCGCGGGCCCGACGAGCGTCAGCCATGGACACGACGGAGATCACACACGAACAACGGAAGAAAGATTCCGGCGCACCCCTACCTGGCGCGCCAAATATCAGATTTCGGGTTTCGGCAGACCCTTGAGGTTCGAACACTGGGGTGCGCGCGGAGATCTCTCCCCTACCGATCTACGTCCGATCCTCTCGTGCAAACTAAGATGAAAATGATGAACAACACAAGAGACACAAGGTTTATATTGGTTCGGGCCACCGTTGTGGTGTAATACCCTACTCCAGTGTGTGGTGTGGTGGATTGCCTCAGGGGGCTGATGATGAACAGTACAAGGGAAGAACCGCCTCGCGAGAGGTGTTCTTGGGCTGGTGCGATGAACTGCTAGAGTGAGTTCAGTCGCCTCTCTCTCTCTGCTAGGGTTCTACCAGGTTTCTAGATGTTTGTCTGCCCGTCTCTCTCTCTTCTGGGTCTCCTTTCCTTTGTGGAGGCTAGCTCTATTTATAGAGGCCCTGGGCCTCTCCCCGAATAATTGAGCGGGAAGGGCGCCAACAATTGGCCATTTCGAAGGGGAACATCTAGTGCAAGTTATCCTGACCAAAGGTGGTCTTCGGCTGCCAAAAGCACTGGTGATGACGCCGTCTTGGGCTCCACGGTGACCTCTGTCCTGCCGCCCTGCTGGTCTTGGTCTCGTTAGACCGGAATGGCAACCTTTGCCTGATGCCTTGGCCTATGCTTGCCCCCTTTGCACCAAAGGGGAAACAAGGACCCTGCGCAGGCCGACGCCCGCCTGGCGCCTGCGTAGCCTTGATCGTCATGGCTTGCGTCATGGGATCCTCGCGAGGTACCCTTGCATTTATCTCTCCGCCTCCTCGCGAGCCTGCCTGATGAGGCTGCCTCTGAGGAAGCTTCCTATCGTCCACCCCGCGAGGCTTGGCCCCTCGCGAGGGTCTTGAGCTTGCGCTGATGAAGATGGGCCGCACTGGGCTCCCACTTGAGCCATGCCGCAGGTCGCAGGTAGGCAAGTCTGGGGACCCCCGTTCCCAGAACGCTGACAGTGGCCTAGTTTTAAAAAATAGGTTATTGCAGCCACTAGCAAACCGCAGAAAAAGAACTGCACTGACTACAAGCAAACAAATAAACAAGAAAACAAGGAAATAAATAAGAAAGCAACTTACACTAGGCTATCACGACTATTGCACATATTACATCCACTGGGCATCAAAGTTCGCCACCAGTGCAAATATAGGGAACACAGCAGCATCTAAACGCCGCAGCAAAACAAGTCCAGAACTGAAGCCACTTCAGAAGAGCTCAAGAAACAATATCCTGGGTACCCATAATGCTGGCAAGATGCTTAGCAAGCTTATTAACTTTCTCTTGTTTGGCGCTTAAGTCCTCCAGCGCTTGCTGTTGCACCAGAAAGTATGCATCTGAATTCTACAGGGACTCCCTCAGTCCTTCGGCTTCCTATCGCATAACATCTGATCGATGTCTTTCAACTTGAAGTTGAGAGTCAAGAAGCCGAACTGATTCAGGCAATGAGTTCGAAGAGCTGGTGCCAGCAGTGGTAGCCAGTAACTCGAACACTACATCAAGACAGGACTTTGGGGTTGTCTCAGTGTCTTCAATATAGTTTTTATCAGCTTTCTAGGAGACCAACAGGGATGTCTCACTATCTTGAAGCTTATCTGCATTACTTCCTTTACCATTGCATAATAGGGTACTCTTCTCCAATATTTCATCCGCGTTCTAAAAGAGAAACAAACAAACACATCTCAGGTTTACAATGTAGTATATGAAACTCATTTTGGTAAACCTGTTCAGTAGTAAGGTGGACAGGATAACAACATGAAACAAACATATATCTATGTAGTATGGTCACTGTATGGTCTATATCATTCTAGTTTATGTTGCCAAATCAAGATAGATATAGTTCGAATCATATCTATTTAAGACAAAGCAGCATAGACAGAATATAAGTGTGGGAAACTACACAGCAATAACAACACTTGTAATGTGCATGGCATGGGAACATAACTGTTTATTCAATTGAAACCGAAATCCACATAGAGCAAGTTACAACAGCAAACAGCCAAACACGTTGAAGAAACAGGTTTAAAACATACCTGTTGCGCCATTGGAGTTTCAGTTGCATCCTTCAAATTTGAAATTAGTTGGTATCAGTAAATACAGTGATGCAAGAGAAAATTAGTATGAACCATAGCTACGGAACCTGACCTGAGAACAATTCTTCTTCTGCTTTAAGCATTGACTTCGGGTTCAGAGTGGTGGTCCTCATGATTTGGGCACTACAGTTGCCTTACTAACTGCTCGTGTTTGGGTGCTCTGTGGTGGAGACGTTGTTGTGTCAACGGGAACTGGGTGTCTATCTGCTGGGGTTGGGGTTAGAAGGGGTGTAGTTGGTTCTCTGTCCAACTGGGTAGAGGTACAATCTTCATGAGTGTGGGTTATGTGTGGTGGGGCTAGTTCTTGGGCAAGTACAAGCGTGGTTCTATCTGCATCGACAGGTAGCACGATCTTTTCTGAAGACCGTGTTTTTACTCCCACAGATACTACCATCACTCCCTCCAATTGAAATGGCTGATAAACAAGAAAAGTAATTGAATGTACAGACATTGTAAGATAGACAGGTGCAATGGATAGTAGGGAAGAAAACAGGGCATGAAATAATTCACATTTATGTTGTCTAAGCAAACAGAATAGCAGGACATAATTTCACATATATGATGGCTAATTAAACAGGATAGCATGACACAATTTCACATGTATGATGGCTAACTAAACAGGATAGAATGACATACTTCAAAATATGACAACTATGTAAACAGGATGACATGATATAACTATACGATGTGTCTATTAAGTGGTTGGCATGCCATAAATCACAAACATGCCATCGATGGAAACATGATGGCATGATATAATTCACGGATAGAATGACATAATTCAAATATGATGACTATGTAAACAGGATGAGATGATATAACTATATTATGTCTTTAGAAAATGGGTTGGCATGCCATAATTTAGATACATGCTGTCTATGTAAACATCATGGCATGCCATAATTCAAATATATGATTTATATACTAAGGAAGTGAGCAGAGGGCAATCGCATATATGATGTGTCAACTAAGCAGATGGCATTCAATATTGTGTATATGATGTAAAAACTAAGAATTGCAATACAACATATGCATTATATTTGTAATATAACCCTGCCAAGTTTGAGCATACACCTCAGGGGGATAATAGGACTGGTCATCTGCCTCTGAATCCTCCTCTGAAGAGCTATTTGTAACCAGCAAGATATCTGCTTCAGCAGGTAGCATTGTCTGCTCTGAAGACCTTGTTTTCACTCCAGATTTCTCCATCACCAATTCAAATGGCTGATGCACAGGAAGAGCAGTTGAATATACAAACATTGTCAACAAAAGCAATGAGAAATACAAAAAAGGACGACATGATATAATTCACATATATGACGCTTGCCTAAACAGCATGGCATTGCATAATTCACATACATAATGCCTTGCAACAAGATAACGTTGCATAATTCATATATATAATGTCTTGCAACAAGATGGCATTGCATAATTCACATATATGGTAATTAGACACTAAACAGGTGGCATTCACACAAAGCATGTCTAAACTAAGCAAATGACATAGCAATGCAAGATACCATACGCACGATATGAGCAACATAACCCTTCCAAGTTAGGGCATGCACCTCGGGGGGGGGGAATATGACTGGTCATCTGTCTCTGAATCCTCCTCTAAGGAGCTATCGGTAACCAGCAAGACATGCGCTTCGTCAGATAGCATTGTCTGCTTTGAAGACCTTGTTTCCACTCCAGATTTTTCCATGACCGAATGGCGGATGCACAGGACGAGTAATTGAATGTACTAAAATTGTTGACAAATTTAACACATAATAAAAAATGATGGCATGATATAATTCACATATAAGATGACTGGCTAACTAGGGTGGCATTGCAAAATTCACATATATGATGTCTGGCTAGACAAGATGACATTGCATGATTCACATATACGATAAAGAAACTAAACAGATGGCATTGACACAAAGCATGTCTAAACTAAGCAGATGACATCTTTAATGTATACAGTAAGCAATGCAAGGCACCATATGCATGATATTACCAACATCAGCATGCCAAGTTAGAGCGAAGACCTCATGGGGTAAATAGGAGTGGTCTTCTCCTTCTAAATCCCCCTCATAACAGTTATCTTCCTCTTGATTATGATCCGAAATGGGTGGAGAGGGGGCTGCCATTGCGCCCACCATGGAACGACGTCTGCATGAAATTTTATTGCCACGCAAGGATCGTCTCTTTTGCTCTACATGATCAGTTCCATTGTGTACAATAACTGGCATGCATAGGAATAAAACATAGTGAGATTATGTAAGGAGTGCATGCACAAATCCAGAGTGATGGTAGCAAACTGTGGATAGACCCAAAACCAATGATAGCAGGCAGCTAATAGCTTTAGTTAAAAAATACAGATAATGGCTCCTTTAATGTGTATTTGCACCCAACATGAAACTCATAGTAGACACCGGAGATTAACCAGATAGTAGATAGATAGTACTGATTGCTGCCCCAATATGTACCCCACAACCATTTATAAACTCAAGTTTCAGCATTAGTTTGGACCTGACTCGGAGTCTAATAGGTGAACACGACGATAATGTAGCATGTCATCATATTAAGCGACGCATAACGTAAGCAGACACGAAAGAGTGCGACCTCTCTTATAGACCCGTGTAGTCCTCAAGGTCATCTGCTCAGTTGATGATGGTAATGCAGTTGTCATGGCTGCCGGCAGCGGGGAAGAAGATCTGAGGCGGCGAAAGGCAGTCTGGAGAGCGGATCCCTGCTGTGGTGAACCCTTCCGTCGTTGGAGCAGCTGAGCTGGGGTGGAACACAGCGCCGCAGGAGCAGGACAAACCACACAAGGTTTTCTTTGACACATATCTGTAATAGAAGTAATTGAGTAAGGGCTTGTTTGAATTTGAGGATTCTAACAATGCAGGGATAGGAAATAGATAGGAATAGGATAGGAATGCACTTGCAAAACAGAGAATTTAAAAACACAGGATTTTTGCCAATCTGGGTGTTTGATTCACAACAATTGGAAGATCACAGGATGCAAAAAAGCATGGTGAGATTAAGTCAAACCACAAGAAAATGTACGGTTATAATGCTATTATGCTACTATCTCTTAGTCTTGTGCTTGATGAATAGGAATATGAAAAGGAGGAGAAGTGGAAATTAGAATTCCTACGGTTTTTCTTTCAAGGAGACACTAAAGGAACAAATCCTACAGTTTTCCTTTGCTCCATTCCTTTGCACCAAATTCATGAAAAGTAGTACCATAGGAAACTTTCCAATTCCGATGTTTTTCATTCACTTTTCCTTTCAAGCACTGGCGATTCTAGTAAGCAGGCTTGAACAGGGAAAATCCTACACTAAAAAAATGTTTTTGTGCTACTTCTATTACTTTGGACCCAGGCCACTGCCATACTAGCTCAACTCCCAGGCCCATTGACAAATGTACAGCTCAAACGCGCAGAGATAAATAATGATGGCGTTCAAGAGAGTCCATCACGGATAGCTAAGTTTCCTGGTACCTCACTGCTTGTCATATAGTAGGATAAAATAATCGTATTTCCCGTTACTATGAGTGCTCAGTGGACAATATATATAACATGTATAGTAAAAAAGAGATGCAACAAGTGTACAACCTCTTTGATGAAGCCATGTCGATCTCGGCGTGATTGGGTTGGCCGGTGAGGATGCTCCGGCAGACTTGGCTATCGGAGGAGGGGAAGAAGATCTTAGGCGTCTGGAGATGGAGCCCGAGGTATTGCTCCGCTGTGATGGAGGGTTTCATCGTTGGAGTAGCTCCGGTGAGTTGTACGATGCCGAGGCTAAAGCAGGACAAGAGAGACAACGAACAACATTAACCTGAGTGGAATTCTAATAGCATCTCCGATACATGATGTAAAATACATAACCACAAAGTGCTAGATGTAAAATACATCAGCCGCTCATCTCCGAACTTAACTGTCGAAACTAAATTTAACTGTCGAAACTGAACTTAACTATCGAAACTGAACTTAACTGTCAAAAATGAATTTGCTTTCAAAACTGAATTTTGCTGTCGAAACTGAACGCACTAGCAAGGTGACACTACACGTCGGTCGACTGACTTTTTCATCTCTGGTCAGTCAATTTTGCAGCCGTTGGATACGAAATCAAGGGCCTGCGGTTCATCTTCAACCTCCACCCCCCTGAGCCGGCGAAACAGCAGCCCCCCGCCGCTCGCGGCCGACTATGCGCCGCCCCGCCCGCCCCGAAAACACTCCCCACCGACGGTCCGCCGCCGCCCCAGCCATCCCTCTAGGCCCCCCCATGCTGAGCTTTTTCTCCGGCGATCCCCACTCCACCGCCCCGCCAACGCCCCGCCACCGCCAGCGACCACCGCCCCATCCTGAACCCTAAGATAGATAGTGGGGTACCTCTCCGGCGAGCCCCCCTCCACGCTGCGGCTGGTTCTTCCTTCACCCCGGCGGCATCGGAGTGAAGTGTAGCTAAATCGGAGCAGCATCGCAAGCAAGAGCAAGAGCGAGAGCAGCAGCGCGAGCAAGAGAAATAGCAAGAGCAGACTAGGCAGGGGACCGAGAGAAAGAGCAGAGTAGCGGTGCGAGCGAGAGCTAAAGCAGTAGGAGGTCCTACTGATGTGGATGTCGCCGCCGAGGGAGCGACGCCGTGGAGGAAGTGGCCGGCAACGCCGCCGTGGATGGAGCCACGACGTGTCGGCTCAAGACCGAGCGTCGGTAGCACCGTGAGATCGAATCAAGAAGAAAATGCGGCGATTAGTGTACAACCTCTTTGGTGGTATCAATTAGGCCGCAGCTTCATCCGAGGAAACGGTGATGATGATGCTCTTCCGGTGGTGCAGGTGAAGACGGCGGTGTGGGAATGGAGGTGGCACGAAAGACGAGGGGAACGTTGAGGCAGCTCCTTGGAGGTGGAGGACGGGGTGGCTGAACTGGCGGGACGATGAGATCGACGACGGATCCTCATCCGGTACGGTGGATGAGGGACGTCGAGGTGTTGCTGTGGACGATGTCATCGGGGAGGAGGCTCCGGCTGGGTGGCGGACGGAGCAGGGTGTGGGGTTTCGTCGCGGGTTTTCGCGGCCTCGGTGTATGAATGGGTGGACGGATGGGATGGCAGTGGGGAACCATGGCTTAGAGACGCGTTTGTCCGAAATGTGGGGTAAGTTACAAAAGTACCCCCACTGATTTGAGGCGGTTCTTTCGGTTCAGGGGTACCACGGGCATTTCGCGTGTCCGGATTTCACAGGAGGTGGGAGTTTTCGCTCGCGTTGTAATTTCGGAATAGCAAGGCGTGGGTTGAGATGGAGGGAGTTGTCAGAGCACAACGAGACAGATATATCTTAAATATTTCAGACTAACAAGGCACGGGTTGAAGAGGCGGGAGTTCCGCAGCACGATAGACAGAGACGCTAGCTTGAATTTTCGGCATAACAAGGCGCGTCTTGAAATTTCGGAAGAACAAGCTTAACGTGTACCAAAAAATGACAATTTGCACCTCAACACGCACAACACACACACAAACACCATTTAGACTAGAGTAAGGTACACGTGCATTCCACACATGAGATTTGGCAACCAAATTATGAATAAATACCACATTATAACATGCAAGCTTTGAGTCATTTATGCATGATGTAGATGTTCGTTTAATTCATATAGTTCATTTCATTCAAAATCATCTAGTTTTTATAAGAAAGCTAATCTATTTTAAGATTCATGGAATTGTGCGTCGTAAGACATAAAGTAAAAACAAATAATGGCAAATCATGTAGAAAAACATTTGGGCAATTCTGATACGGAAGATTCTAGAACAAATAAGAAGTGCTTGTGTTTTGTTGTTTGTGCATTATGCTTAAGTTCAACCATGGAGTCTTCTAGATAATACATGTGGCGAAATCTGGTGGAATCTAGATGATATCCAACGGCCAGTAGTGCTCAAATTTGCCATCTTTGGACCATCGGATTCGCCTCATCCAACGACCATCTTTCAAAGTTAAAGTTACTCGCACATAATATAAATATATATATATATATATATAATATATATAGGGGTATAGATATAGATATGTGATGCAAAAGCCGCCCATCATCTCCAATTAGAATAGTGTGTCCATGCACGGATGCGATGTGGCCAAATGGTGTCTGCCATCGGTATCTCAAATTCAAATCAGTCTGACCTTGTTCAATGTGTATACATTACAACATGCTCGTTTCCAAACCACACCGCGCAGATCTCCGTTATATTCATGCATGCATGGGTTTCAAACATCAAGATCTCTTATTCAAATATTTGAATTCAACTTTACATTTATTGTGACCTCACCTATTCAGCTATTCTTTTACACCCACACAGTAGTCTTCTCTTTATAATTGTACCACTAACTTTCTCTCGTGCATGCATGCACACACACTACCAGTCGGCATTATCCATCGCACGCATGCAATCTTTTTCTTCAGGTCGGACTCCCATGAAGGCACACACCAACACACATCCCCCTCTCCATCATATCGGGCATTCTTTATCTCTCACGCGTGCATGCGCAATGATCGATGTTCCTCTATGTATGTGTGTATATAGCTAGGTATTTCATAGTTTTCCACACAAACCGATCAATCGATATATCCAGTCAGGTCTCACCCTCTTTCCCACGTCCACATCGATCAATATATACCTATCTATATAGGATTAACATACATAGCTAATACACACACATTGATTATGTATCCAACGTCCCCCTATCATTATCCATGCCTTCCGCTTCATCTCTCAGACGCGTGCACAATGGCGAAAGACAGGGGGCAGTTAGGGCCCTACCCCTCCCCCCTAACATCACTATATATCAAGGCTAATATGAATGTGATCATTAGACAATTGCTGCTAATATGGTTTAAGTTCACGAATTGACCCTCCTCGTAAAGGATTAGCGATGCTTGGCCCCTAGCTCATTTATTTTTCATGGCTCCGCCACTGCGCGCATCAGCGCACGTGTTCGCCCCTCTCTCTAAATATCGATCTCGCACTTGTGCATTCCTTCATAGTCTCCATCCACTCGGCCCCTCGCACCATCTTCTAGCCCCCACCGGATTTTGCCACATGTACAATCTAGCAGACTCCATGGTTGAACTTAAGCATAATGCACAAACCTCAAAACAAAAGTGGTTCTCTTTTATTCTAGAATCGTCCATATCATAACTGCCCAAACTTTTTTCTTGTTGAATTGCCATTATTTGTTTTTACTTTATGCTTTACAATGCACAATTCCATGAATCATAAAATAGATTAAGGGCTTCTTTTATTCAAAGGATTCTCAAAGGAATTTTGGAGGATTCTAATCATTAGGAATTTTTCCTATCTTGGTTGTTTGATTCGTAGGATTGTAAACCATAGGAATTTTTCCATATGATTCATTTGCACTAGATTTCATAGGAAACATCCCATCCACTCAAACCTCTTTGAAAGAATTCTGCATTTTTTCTATGCACAATCAAACACTCGTACAATCCTGTAGGATTCAAGACGACATTCCACTATAATCCCATGTTTTTCCTATTCCCGCGTTCTTAGCTTTTTATAAAAACTAATTGATTTTGAATGAGATGAACTATAAGAATTAAACGAAGGGCTACATCAGGCATATATGACTCAGAGCTTACATGCTATAGTGTGGTATTTATTCATAATTTGGTTGCAAAATCTGATACGTGCAATGCACATGTACCTTACTAGTACTTCGAGTATGTGCAAAACACGTAAATTAGAATACCAATGGAATGCTACACAGTGTCTCTCTTACAGTTCATGAAGCCACGTGGCACATGTGTAGGCGTTGTCGCGACCTCCTTGCGTGGATTGATCATAGTGACTTGCTGCTGGTTCCAGAAGAATGTACTTGTCCTCCCTGAGCCACACTGGAGGTACATGCACGAAGCGAAGATGTGCACGCACGCCATGCACGCACTCATTCCTCGCACGCACACACGGGTACACGGGCGGACGCAATTTTGTACCAAGATCCACCTCATGTGATAATTTGACGCGTGTAAAGTCGTTCACTTCATTGATGGTAAATTAATACAGAGCATGCAAATTGAGTGGACGTGAGGGCGGAAGAAAGACATTATTACTCCACTACGCGCATGCGAGTAGTTAAATCATGGGTTGCTTAGTACTTCCATTGATCTCCTTCGTATTTTGTGCCAATTTTTGACAGTAACATAATATTTATGCATTTGAGCAGTGTAGTACTTGAAATTTATGTTCCGCTAAACTCATCGGGAGCCGTTTCGGGCCTCGAAACCAAAACCATCAATTAATCTTTACCTTGTTCCCATCACATTCGAAAGCCTGCTCACACCTACTAGTAGTATGTACCAAACCTGAACGTGTTCCCACTATGCAGGTATTAGTACTAGTGCTAGTACTTAGGTTATAAAAAGGGGAACTACCTAACCAAAAATCACTCTACCTTTCCTCCTCATAAGTGCTTCTTCTTCGTCCGTCGTTGCCATGGCCGGTGAGCAGAGCTTTAGGTCGAGAACTACTCGTAACAAGGGAGCGGCAACCAAGGCCGCGGAAAAAAGAGAGGGCTCGCCGCCACGCAGAGACCTCGAAAGATCTCTCACGGACAGGCGATGGCTCCAAGGAGCGCCCTAGCCACGGAGGCGAACTTGCCGAGCCGGCAGAGCTGGAGTCGTTATCGCTCGACGGCATGCCCGATCAGCTCAGTAAGCAGAAGGAGTTCATCCAAGGCTTGATGGAGTTGCTAAAGGAGAGCCTCAACGACATGCCCGCTGAGCTCAATCAGCAGGGGGAGTTGACCGCCGGCTTGGTGATGCTGTAGAAGAAGAGCATTGCCTCAGAGAAGAAGGCGACCGGCGAAATCCTACGACTTCGGGAGGACAATGCGAAGCTTTGCCATGATATCGACCTGTTGAAGGAAAAGAACGCCAGCTGGAAGAAGCTGTATGAGAATAGTAGTTCCTCGATGAAGATGCTGCAGGCCCTCGCCATGGAACAGAAGGAAGAGTTGGCGAAGCTCCGCATCGAGCACCCGGCTGTTGTCAAGGTACGTAATATGGCTGTGGAACAGATGATGAAGGCTCGCGTCGAGAAATGCCGCGTCATGGACACAATGATGAAGATGGCGGAGGAGACTCGCAAGGAGATGGAGGTCGTGGAGGCGATGAAGAAGCACTTACGACTCCACGGCGAATTAGATCATTTGGGGTGATAATCTTCCTTCTTCTTTTGCTCCTGTGTTTCATCTTTTACTTCGGGTGTTTCGCCGCACGTGTCACGTTCTCTGCAAGGCATGAATAGAACAATGTTTTTTTGAGGGAATGAATAGAACAATGCAAACAATGAGATGACTAGCAAATTAGATCATTTTTATTGCCATATGGCACTGGGCTGCCGTGTTTCGTGCTCCTCCGTCGCATTACTACTCCAGTGGAAAACTTGAGTATACTGCATGGTTCTTTGCTCCTCCTCGATCAGGTCATCAGCGCATTTATACGAGCAGTCAAATCACAAGGCCCCGCCTTCCAGCAGTAATGAGCCGTCAAATCACAAAGGCCCTCGCCTCTCGTGAAACCGACCAAGGTAGACTGCCCCGCCCTCTAGCCTTTTAAAAAATGTAACTTTTGTACAGCAGTAGTATCGATGGATTGCTCCATGGAGCAAAACTTGAAATTAGAAAAAGGTGGTACATATAGAGAGCGCTCGTCGCCAAATTATGCATATAGTACTATTAGAAAGGCTAGTCACAATAATGGTGTCCAGCACAACCCACCCCTCAAATAAAACTAATAGGGTGCTTGGATACATTTTAGTCCCATGACTAAAAGTAGTGGGACTAAAACATGCTAGCCTCACCCATGCTTGGATCTAAAAACTAAAAAGGCTAAAATCAAGTTAATAAGAATTTATTATCCTCCAAACCCTCCAATCCAGAAATCGCCTGTGTTAAAGGAGAGGAGTTAAATGTGTAGAGAGAGGACTAATCCACATTTTAGTAGGGGTACCCCTGACTAAAATTTTTTAGTATCAAGACTAGTTTTAGCCCCTCTTTAGTCAGGGGTGCTTGGAACTTTAGCCTCTTGAAGAGACTATTTTTAGTCAGACTAAAATAAGTCCCTTGGATCCAAGCACCCTCTAAGCATCCTGGAATTCTTTAACAAAACTAAGCACCCTGAAATTCTTTGACAACTAAACTGCTGGCTATATGATGTTGGACATATATATTGTACGTATATAATGTGAAGAAACGAGTGGTAGTACTATACCAACTAAAAGATGAAAGTTAAGAAATACTAGTATGTACGTACTGAAGAGTTAAAGTAACGAGAAGAAACATAACATAGTTCTGCTGGGGCTCAACACAACACACCCCTCAAATTAAATTAAGCACACCTGAAATTAAACTTTGCAACTATTCCGGTAGACACTACATTAGAACCACCATGAGCAACGACACTGCCACCTTACTCGGAGTCCTCATCCACGTCCTCGACTTCGTCCTTGTCCCTCTTCCTCTTGGATGATACTTCTTTGCTTGAACCACACACTTGGCTATCGCTCTTCATCCAACCCTTGTAGATATTGAAGCAAAGGTAGCCATCCATTGCAGTGTAGTGGATGTGGTCTATATCTAGTACATTCTGCTGCCATGCATGACGATGAAACGTGTAATGAGGTTTCTCCAGTTTACCGTATGAAGGATGAACCATGGCTCCTCCCAGGGTCAGCATTGAAGGCTGACGAGAGGACACCAACCGATTCTTCTGGAGGTCGAAGGTGTTGCCTACAACGAGGCCTATCCGACGCAGGACTTCTTTATCGTTACCAAAGTCTACAGTAACGAATTTGAATAGGTTGCTCTCGAGGAAGTTCTTAAAATCCTGGCACTCAACGTCGGCATGGCATATGTGGTAGACCAAGCAAACGTTATGTATGCAAACCTGGATCATGGTGGGCTTCTTCCTCTCTTCGTCCTTTAGATCCTTCTCTCGTCCCAGGACTGTGGTGTACTCAATATCTAGCCCAGCGACCCACTCATAATCTGAGTTTTCGAACATGCGTCTGAAGCGAGAAAGGCATCCTTTCACCGTCGCGGAAGAACGGGTGTAGATGACATCGAACTCATCGCCGGTGATGGTTCTAACCTTGTACTCACCGCCGATCATGGAGATTTGGGACGCCATGGATTTGGGAGGAGGGTTAGGATTAGTGGAACTGCCGTAATGTGAATGGACGGGACAACTAGGAGCGAACCGCCGTAGTATTGAAGGACGTGCGGGGACGAGTAGGAGCGAACTGCCAGCGTGCGAACGGCAGGGTAGTGGATTTCCATTCTCCCATGATACGGGCTTCAGAGAGCCCTTGGATCTGAGATCGAACAGTTGCATGGTGTGATTCTAGACCTATGGGTGAATATCCTATCCTGGAGGGTTATTCTGCAAATTTTTAGCAACTTAGCATGCGACCGTTCGATCTCAGATCCAAGGGCTGCCAGCAGCCCGTATCATGGTCTCGCCTACCACGACCGTCGCGTCGCTCGCACGGTCGCGCCCTTGGAGATTTAACACGGTGCATTAGGCTATCTGATGTTGGCATGTCATACATAGTCATCACTTAGTCAGTCATAGTACAACAAGGTTGGCTATAAGTGTATTTTTTTACTCCTCTCTATCTCTTTCTTCGTACTCAAGGAAGAAACGGTGCTAAGCCAGTGTATTTATTGCATTTTCCAAGGAGTGACCTCTTCCAATGAAATGGTGTTGCTAAGTTTGCTTCATTTAATTAGCTATAGACTCAAAATTGTCTTTTCACATTGGTACACGCGCTTAGCACTGTTTCTTCCTTGGGTCACCAAACTAGTCTCTCTCTTCCTGATTAACTTGCCACATCAGACTTTATGCCTATGTGGCAAGCTTAAGCACCTGTAGGAGCAAGTAAAAGTAAGTACAATAGTGCGCTTTACAAGGCATTTTTGCATATGTGGAGGAAAGAGAGGCAAGGAAAAAGTGGAGAAGTGGGCTCTCATGCAAGAGCCAGCCTCGTCTACATGGTGGAACATTGGGAGAGGCACCTGTATGGAGGTGGTCAGGAATCTGGGAGACTCACGCTGGTCATAGCGTCGTAGTTAAAATGATAATGGCAAGTCAAATCACGGGGCCCCACCTGTCTAGCAGTAACTCACTGTCAAATCACACAGCCCTACGTTTGCAGCAGCCTACTCCCTCATCTTCTCGCGTCTCTGTCGAACCGACTAGGCGGAACTGCCCCGCCGCCTACCGCGCAGGAAAAGCCCCACCCTTGAATTTTAAATAGTATACAGTATACTAATTTTGTATCCATGGATTGCACCCGCGCCATGGAGAAAAGCGTCTAGAAAATGGAGGAGAGATGGTGGTCTTGCAATAGAGAAGAGGGAGAGGCGAGACGGTGGTTTTGGAATGGAGATGATGGAGAGGAGAGGAGGTGGTTTTGCAATGGAGAAGAGGGAGGGGAGCGTGCGGCAGCGATTTAGGATTGGACGAGAGGGCCGGCGCGCTCTGACTGGATCAAAATCAAAATCAATTTACCCTTCAATTAAGAAAGCGACCCCACATTAACTAGTCTCCCTTTTATTCTGGGTCATAATTGACCATGATTTTCGCACATAAAATATATGTTATACGTTGTATACAAGGCCACTATCAAAATTACAATTTGCAACATACAAGGCCACTAACATTAATCGAGGCAAAATTGATGGCGTTTGCCTCATACTAGCACCCGAGGACATTAATATCCCTTGTGTGCATGCGGGAGTGAGAAGGTTAGCTTGCATTCCCAACATTAATCAACCAATGAGCAGTAAGAGGGTTGGCTTGTTGTGCTTGGGAGAGAAAAGCCAAATTAATTAACATGACAATCAAGGTGACAAACTAGCTTGCAACATTGACTTAAACATAACATTGATTTTTACCTTGGTACCTGTAATATGAGTTTGTGGCCTTGTATACAAAAATGGAGGGAGTATAATTTGAAAGTACATTCAGATACGAACCAAACGATACAATTTTTGGTGACATGCATTCACATTTTGCTTGTCAAATACAGTACGTGGTCAAACTTTGACCCAAAATACGTGAAACAACAAAAAAATACTTCCAAGACCAGCGCCGCTCTTCTGCTCTTCTCCTCTTAAACCACCGCCGCTCCTCTCCTGTTCCAATCTAAATGCAGCGCTGCTCCTCTCCTCTTCCATTTCAAAACCACCGCCCCTCCTCTCCTGTTCCAGTCCAAAACCAGCGTCGCTCCTCTCCCATTCTAATCCAAAACCAGAGCTGCTCCTCTCCTCTTCCATTCAAAAACCACCGCCGGCGAGTGAAGGTGCTGTGGAGAAGTAGATCGACGGAGGAGTACAACCAATATGTGAGGATCTCAGACGGCGACCCTGTGAAGCTAGCTAGGATGTTGGAGATATAGTCTTGGTTTGACAACAAGGACCAACTAGCGGCGACGGCGACATCCATGGTCAAATATCTACAACAGAGCGAAAAGGCGGTGATACTCCCGGAGGGAGTCACGCCGGAGTACATAGAGCTGCTCCTCTGGGCCATGGAGCAAACAAATTCACCGAATCCGATTGTGAGGGAGCGGTGGTGGGAGTATCGATCCCAGATGGAGCATCCACCAGAGATTGAAGGATCGAGCATCTACAGGGTGCCGTTTGTGAGGGTGTCCTGCCAGAGCGAGCCGGTGGAGTGTTCGTCGACCGAACGCAACTGCAAGTGGAGAAAAGCCGTTGGCCCGATGACGCTTCCCCGCCATCGTCTCCCTCGCCGTTCACATCGTCTCATGGGGTGGCTGTCTGCCGCCGAGGAATAGGAGGGGGCTGCCCCCCCAGCCCAATAATCGGGCAGGTTGTGAATTGTCAGGAGGAGCTTAGGGTTGTCAGTATTTGCAGGTTGTGAATTGTGGTTTGTGTTGTGTATTTTGAGAGTACT
This sequence comes from Triticum urartu, assembly GCF_003073215.2. Lineage (NCBI taxonomy): Eukaryota > Viridiplantae > Streptophyta > Magnoliopsida > Poales > Poaceae > Triticum > Triticum urartu. Next base: position 503,906,437 of record NC_053024.1, read on the forward strand.
TTTAGATATGAATGTCTTTTGAATTTCAGATTTGCAGTATTGAGCATATAAAGTATTTTATGAATTCTAGAGATCTATTTTTAGTACTTAAAAAATGTAGTTTCATAGGAGTATAAAAGTGCACACAATGTGATTCTCAGAGAAGAAACTGCAAGTTTCAGTTTCAGATAAGAAACTGCAAGTTCAGTTTCAGATAAGAAACTGCAACTTTCATAGGCAGAGCATTTATATTAACACGGCCTTTTCAAACATGGTTAACATCATGTTGGAAGTTTTATTCATGGTCGAAAATGGAACTACCAGCCAGTTAACATCATGTTGATCAACATTCATTCATAGCACATCTTCATATGATGCACAGTCAAAATGCCCACACAATGTCGAGTGTGCGAAACACAGAGAAAACGAGGGGCAAAGTTTTGGCAAGTGTTGGACGTGGTTTTGGGCTGCCCCGTCTAGGCTTTCATTTTTAACATGCGCACCCCATGACCTCGGATGGGAGGTCCATAGGCCTGTTTGTATTTTCTTACGGCCGTCATGTATCGACCGGCCTATGGACCTCCCATCCGAGGTTTTATTTTTGGCAGCCCAATTTATGTATTTTTTTGAAGAAAACGCAGAGGTCTGTTCTATTTTTCTATATAAGAATAGGAACACCAGGTCCAACTTATGTTTCCCTACTAACTATATTATATATATTTAAATTATTTTATATGTTGACTGTTTAGTTCACATACTCCCCCCTTTTCGGTTTATAGGGCTTATCTCAAAATTTTAGTTTTTCCATTTTATAAGGCTCAATTTGGTTGTTTTCCATCACATGTTCAGATTCCAAGGTGCATTAAATCATTGCATGCAAGTATTAAGAGAAAATTGACCAATGCATGTACTTTATGCATACATGCATTGCAATTTATGCATTGATAAACATAATTTTTTGAGGAAAACAAGTGCATTAATTAGGTTCTCTTGCAAACTACAAAAAGTATTCCACCATTTATCATCTACCTTGGTTGGTGAGATTTTTTGAATTGAGCCCTATAAACCTAAAAGGAGGGAGTAATTGGCAAATAGATCTTGCCGCCACCCCCCGGCTCCTAACTCCGGGCGCGCCTGCCCCCCTCAGCAAGTCCGCTCTCGCGCCCCATGGAGTCGCCGGCCATATCCACAGGGGAATGGCTGGAAGACAGGCAGATGTACAAGATGCAACTCCCACATGTCTACAAAGCATTCCCGCGGATGCTCCAGCCGCTCGACTCCGTCGCGCCGACGGTGCTGCGGGAGACTCGAGGGAGGAGATGGAGGGAGCGGGCGACGCGGATCCGCGACGACGCTCTCTCCTGGACCCAGTGCACGCGCGAATGGAGGGAAGCAGAGGAGGAAGCTGCAAGGGAGGAAGCCGAGGAGGGACCGAATCCGTTCTCTCACTCGTGCAGGTATGCTCGGATGTGCAAGGATTATGTGGATTGGGAGCTGCTGAATCTAGCCCTGCGGATCTACTTCGAAGGAGATTTCTTGGAGAAGCACAAGATGCCCCACCCCAGTGAGCCGCCGATTGCATTCGTTCGATGGGCGAAAGGAGAAGTGAATTTAGGAGATCCACGCCATGCTGCGTGATGGGAATGCTTGACTAGACTCCTGCCCACCAGCACGCCACCGGAGCCGGAGCAGGTGGATCCCCTACCCTACCTCTCCCCCAAACCTGCAGAAGATTGAAATTAGGCTTGCAATCTGCTTCAATTAAGCTGTCTGGTGGTTATTTCTGCTTCCTGAGAGACAACATCTGGCTAGAGGATGAGAAGGAACCAGGAACTCCGATGAGTTTCCCCTATCACAATGGGGGGAGCGCCGGTTGGGCAGTGGTACGGCCCACCTCCGCCCCAAATGGGGGCACAATCTGGGCAGGCTCCTGTAATTGCCCAAGATCAATCTGCTGGTGGTTCTGACTCTCAGATCAGTGGGAAATCTCAAGCCAAGAATCAGCAAAAGAAGAGATAGGACATCCAGAAAACTGCTCATGCCCCTGCTTCGGGGCTTATGGCATACTCTGAGGTGATCTTCTACAATTGTGGGGAACCAGGGCATCATTTGGATAAATGTGTCAAGCCCAAGAGTTGTTTTATCTCCAAAATGGTTACCCATAAAGTTGAGAATTGCCCTGTCAGAAGGAAAACCCATAGTTCTGCTAGATATGTTGGAAGTGCTGCTCCAGGATTATGCCCACCATTGACAAAATTTTCTGTGACACAGAATTAGATAGTTTCCTTCCCCTTTGTAGTTGTAGAGCTCTGCCCAGATGTGGTAGTGACCACACTCCTTTGCTCTGGGACTCTAGTCTTAACCAAACTGCAAAGAGCAATAGTTTTAAATTTGAAAAGTGGTGGTTGCTTAGAGAAGATTTTACTGAGCTAATCAGGAAAATCTGGAACGAGCCTACTGGGAGCAGCTGCCCCCTAGAAAATTGCCAGATCAAAATCAGGAGATTGAGAAGAACCACCAAAGGGTGGAACTCCAATGAGGAAGCTAATCTTAGAAGATACAAAAGGCTTCTCCTCCTTGAGTTTGATTCTCTAGATATTAAGGCAGAAACCACTGACCTCTCTGAGGCTGAGACTAATAGATTAAACTTTGTGCATGGAGAGCTCAAGAAAATTTGGCTTCAAGAAGAAATCAAAGCCAAACAAAGGTCTAGAGATAGGAACATTAAGGAGGGTGATAGAAATACTGCTTACTTCCATGCAGTAGCTAACCAGAGGAGGAGGAAAACCCTCATTCACTCCCTTGATGGCCCTAATGACCCTGTTACTGAGGTAGATGAGATGCTGAAAGTGGCTAGTGACTTCTACAAAGACCTGTTTAAGAAAGAAGACCCTTCTGGGTTCTCTCTATAAAACAATTTTTTTCTCTACTTCTGAAAAAGTCTCTCATGCTAAAAATGAGCTGCTAGAAGCCCCTTTTTCAGAGACAGAGGTGAAGGAAGCCATTTTTATCTCTTATCCTGATGGGGCTCCTGGTCCTGATGCGATTCCCTTCTTGTTTTACCAGCAGTTTTTGGACTTAGTGAAAAATGATCTCTTAGATCTTTTCCAAGCCTTTCATAGAGGAGAGTTGGATCCAGCAACTTACTCATGGGGGGTCTGTTGGGGTCAAGTTAAATAACTGTGAAAGTGATTTTTTCCTTGCTGGTAAAGGCCTTAGGCAAGGTGACCCCATCTCCCTGCTTTTGTTTAATTTAGTAGTGGATGTTCTAACTAAAATGCTGAGAAAAGCTGCTGATAATAGTCTGATTGCAGGGCTCTGTCTTATGGTCTGCCCTCATCATCTGCCTTCAATATGTAGATGATACCATCCTTTTCTTAGACAATGACTCCACACATGCTAGCAATCTGAAAACTGTTCTAACCTGGTTTGAACAAGTCTCAGGCATGAGAATCAACTACTCTAAAAGTGAACTCATCCCTATCAACATGGATGATTAGGAGTTAGCTGACTTCCTCTCTATTCTAGTCTGTAATAAAGGTAACTTCCCCATTATGTACCTAGGTATCCCTCTCCACTATGGTAAAATGAGGAGAGAGGATATCCAGCCCCTTCTGGATAAAATCATTAAAAGGATTGCTGGGTGGAGGGGCAAACTTCTCTCTTACAGAGGTAGATTGATGCTCATACAAGCTTGTTTGGCTAGCATTCTAGTGTATCTCCTCTCCTTCTTCAAGTTCCCTAAATGGGCAGTGAACCTCATCAATTCTCACATGTCTCATTGCTTGTGGAATTATTTTGAGGGAAATAGGAAGCTACACCTTGCTAATTGGGCCCTAGTCTCTATGAAAAAAGATTTTGGAGGCCTAGGCATACCTAACCTCCAAGAAATTAACATCTGTCTTCTAGGGTCTTGGATTAAAAGATTCTATGAGGAAGACCTGAAACCCTGGAAGCTTCTTATTGCCCATAAATACCTAGGAAATAAACCTAATATTTGTGTCCCTTCCTCCAACCCTAAGACCTCTAGATTCTGGAAAGGATTAAAATCTATTATGCATGCTGTGAAATTTGGCTACAGATGGAACATAGGGGATGGGAGCAGAACCAGGTTCTGGGAAGATACTTGGTTTGGCACATCCCCCTAGCAGTCCAATTTTGGCCTATTTACTCTGTCTGCAATGAGCTTAACAAAAGTGTCAATGAAGTTTGGGACAGTCAATGCCTAAAACTCTCTTTTAGAAGGAACTTTAGTGATAGTCTCATGGAACAATGGTTCCAGTTGGAGGAAATTGCCAAAAGAATTACCTTTACTGCCGAGCCGGATGCCCTGGTTTGGCAGCTGGACAATAAGGGGAAGTATTCCTCCAGCTCCCTCTATCATGTTATCAACTTTAGAGGGGTTCAACCCATGTTTATCCCTGCCGTCTGGAAATTAAGAGTTCCCCCTAAAATTCATGTTTTTCTCCGGCTTCTCTCCAAAAACAAATTGATGACTAGGGATAACCTTAGGAAGAGACACATCATCAAACCCCTTGATTGTGTTTACTGCTTTGAACAAGAGTCTTGTTCTCACCTATTTTTTGAATGTATAGTTGCTAAACATCTCTGGGCCCACATTGAGGAATATTTCTCTAGTCAGATTGGCTGATCCTTCGAATCTGTCGCGAGATTATGGATTGCTACCAAAAAGTGCTCAGTTTTAAACACTATTAGCTCAGTTGTCCTTTGGTGCCTCTGGAAATATAGAAATGCTATGATTTTCAGTAACACCTCCTGGATTTCCATTCAGCAGGTCTTGAGGTTGATCAGGAACATGGTGAGGAACTGGGCGATTCTCTCCTCCGGATCGGACAAGGACAAGTTGATGAGCTTCATGGAAACCCTAACAAGATCCCTCCAGAAACCGTTGGCGATCACTTGTGGCTGAACAAGGCTCGACCTGCTCTAGGGCTGGACCCGTGGGCTCATCTCAAGATCTCTAATGAAGATGATGGGCACCTGGCGCCGAAAAAGAGGGACATCCACCATGCTACGCCTTCCAGCCCGGTGTCTCCGCTTGCTTACTGGTCGCCGCAGGCTAACACGGCCCTCGGCTGAAGACCATGAAGGCTTCGCTGGACCCTCCTTGTGTCATTCGAGTGCTCTATCCGCTCTGCCTTTGGCACCGCTCGGGTGATTTGTGTTATTCAGAGAACTTGTTCATCCACACCCCCCCGAGTTTGTAGCTTTTCTACCTTTGCTTTCGAACTACTCTTTGAGCTACTGTATTAGAATATGTTGTGGTTTCGTTCTCAGCAATGGAACCGGGGAGATGCTCCCTGTTTTTCTAAAAAAATTATTTTATATGTTATTATATATTATTTTTATTGTCATCATATATTTAATAGATACTTACATATGTAAGAAAACAATATCCCACATCTTATTAACTTATAAAAATAATTTATTAACAAATAAAATCCTGGATTGTTTTGGCACAAAAAACCTAGTGATTGTGCACAAAAGCTTGGTAAGATTTAAGGAAGAATGTAATAATATCACTTATTATTTAAATATATTTATAACAATATGCTCAGCCCCTTTTTATTTTTTGATAACATTGCTGGCCCAACCCAACATTATAATTAGAATCAGCCCAGCAAAATCGTGTATTTCGAGAAAGTGCAAATGGCCTGTAATTTTTCAGGAAATAAAATAAACGGGTCGCACGGACGCTACATTTTTTGTTCACCCAGCCCAGCTAATGGCTGTAATTCAAAAAAAAGATCAAATTGACTGTAAATTCTACCACGCAAAAAAAGACTGTAAATTCTGAAAAAATGGGTTGAATACGTGCCACATTTTTGGACACTGAAATGTGGGCCAATAGGTCGAATCTAATGCAAGTCATTGTCAATTTAGTCAACAAATGATTCTGACATGTTAGCCATTGGATTTACATCTAGCGACTAGCATCTATCTTCAATCTCTCGTCCTCTTCCTCCAGCGCCGCCAAGACCACCTCCCGCCTCCTGCTGCTAACAGCTCTGCTTAGCACGCTTCGCTATGAAGCGCTACTCCACCGTTGGCCAGGCCAACCCTCCACCCGTCCACACCTCCTGTTCTTCTCCACCGACTGTCGAACCACACCGCACTAGAACCAGTTAACCCTCGTACACCTCTCTGTCTGTGACTCTACTCCCGCATCTTCCCATCTCTGGCTCGTTGCTGTCCGGGGCCTCGCCATTGTCCACCACCTTGGATGCGCTCGGCGTGGCGTGGTCAACGTGCTCAACGAACGACACCATCAGAAGTAGACTGTGCATGGAGAGGCTGATAGCTAGGTCCACGGCCGCACACAAGGAAATGCCTCCTTATTACGCGCAAAATAATGATTCCTCCACCTAACATCTGGGACCCACCGGAAGGGCCTCTGTATTTCGCTAAATAAAGTGCCCCCCGCTGACATGTCGTACCCACTAGCTATCTTCGCACACAAGGAAGTTCCTCCTTATTACGCACAAAAAAATGAATATTCCCCCTGCCAGCTGGAACCCAGCATAGTGGGAGGCTAACTTGTGGGCCTACCAAGTTGACGGGGACGAAGGGCTTTGTCAACTTAGTCAATATGAACGATTCTAGCTCCTGTTACCATACGATGTTCATCCAACGGCCGTAGTGCTTCTTCAACCTCAGGTCTTCTTGCTCCAGCCGCCCAAACCAGCGCCGGTCGTGCCGCGTGCTCCTACCTCCCGTGGCCGGCTGTGATGCCGCGGAGGCCTCACCGCCCCCTACAACTCCCACCGCTGGCCAGGCCATCCCTCTACTCACCCACACCCCCTATTATTCTGCGGCGACAGCAGCCTCACACCGCAGCCGAACCAGTGAACCCTCGTACTCCTCTTCGCGTGGGCATCCACTGCTGCATTTTACCTGGCTCCGAGTCGTCCCCTTCCTAGTCCTCGCCGTCGTCCACCGCCCTGGTGCTCTCGATGGGGCGTGATCAATGTGGTCAACGGCCGACTTCCATTGTAAGAGTACTGTACATGGAGAGGCTGACAGCTGGGTCCACAGCAGCCGCAAGGAAGTAGCTCCTTATTACGCGGAAAATAATTATTCCTCCACCTGACAGCGGGGACCCACCGGACGGGCCATCACTATATTGCGAAAAAAATCGTTTCCCCCTGACTGCTGGGACCCACCTGACGGGCCACCGTATTTCGAGAAAAAAACGTTCCCCTGGCTGTCAGCTTGGACCCACTTGAAGTGCCTCCTTATTACGCACAAAAAAATGAATACTCCCCCGGCTAGCTGGGACCCACCTTGCTGGGAGGCTGACTTGTGGGCCTACTAAGTTGACGGGGACGAAGGCTTTGTCAACTTAGTCAATATGAACGATTCTAGCTCTAGTGACCATATGATGTCCACCCAACGGCCGTAGTGCTTCTTCAACCTCTGGTCTTCTTGCTCCAGCCGCCCAAAGCAGCGCCGGTCGTGTCGCATGCTCCTGCCTCCCGTGGCAGGGTGTGCTTCCGCAGAGGCCTCACCGCCCCCTACTATTCCCACCACTGGCAGGCCCTGCGGCGACGGCGGCCTCACACCGCAGCTGAACCAGTGAACCCTCGTAGTCCTCTCCGCGCGGGCTTCCACTGCCGCGTCGTCCCCTTCCTAGGCCTCGCCATCGTCCACCGCCGTGGTGCTCTCCGCGCGGCGTGGTCAACGTGGTCAAGGAACGACTTCCATCGGAAGAGTACTGTACGTAGAGAGGGTGACAGCTGGGTCCACGGCCACAGCCCAGTTTTTTGTGATTTGCCAAGTAAGTCGCTTTGTCAAGCCTGTTGGGCTGAAAATCTTTCAAGACGAGGAGAGCTTTCATTCGGCTGGCCGAGAAAATGGCCCATCAGTAATGAGAAATGGGTTGTACATTTTTAAAACACATCAAACCGGCAATTAGTTTCAAATATGTTTTTTTCATTTCAAGATTTTAAATTATATTAATTTTTATGCATGGAGAATTTGTTGGATTTTATATTGATATACCTTTATTTTTAAAACCAGTTTGAATGTGAGTCGAAATTTCGGGATTAAAAACAGTTAGGACTGCACCAAAATATGCAAAATTTCATATAATTTTTTAACTTTTGCCACAATATGGGCTGTAATGCTAACAAAAAGAATATGGGCTCCAAAAAAACCTTAAGAATTAGCAAATGGGATGTAAATTATTAGAAATAATGGCAGATGGGATGTATGCTGTTTTCCACAGAATTGAGGCTTTCCGAAAAAAAGGTTGACACACAAGCACTGACTGTTGGATGTCCATCCAACGGCCGTCGTGCTTCTTCAATCTCTGCTCTTCCTGCTGCAGCCGCTCAAACAAGCGCCGGCGGGACTGCCTTCTCCCTCCTCCTCGCGGCCGGTTGTGCTGCCGCGCAGGCCTCACCACCCGACCGTACTCCCATCACTGGCCTAGCCATACCTCTACTCACCCACACCCGCTGTTATTCTCTGGCGACGGTAGACGAACCAGTAAACCCTCGTACAGTCGTACTCCCCTCCGCGTGGGAAACAACTGCCGAGTCTTCCCTGGCTCTGTGTTGTCCCCTTCCTAGGCCTCGCCGTCGTCCACCGCCCTGGTGCTCTCGGCGCGGCGTGGTCAACGTGGTCAAGGAACGACTTCCATCGGGCATGCACTGTACATGGAGAGGCTGACAGCTGGGTCCACGGCCACAGCAAGGAAGTGCCTCCTTATTACGTGGAAAATAATGATTCCTCCACCTAACAGCTGGGACCCACCGGACGGGCCACTGTATTTCGCAAAAAAAATGTTTCCTCCTGACTGCTGGGACCCACCAGCTACATCTTCGCATGCAAGGAAATGCGTCCGGGCAAAAAAAACGATTCGCCACCTGACTGCTAGGACCGACCAGCTACATCTTCGCAGGCAAGGAAGTGCCTGACAGTCGGGACCCACCTGGTCGAAGCGTATGTAGCATTGTCATTCTGGTCGCGAACGTGTATGTACATACTAGTCGATGTAGAGGCACGCACATGTCGTAGTAGAGGCGCTCACGTGTCGTAGTACAGGCGCGCACGTAGCATTTACACGAACGTACAGCAGCCAGGGTGCAAGAAAGAAAATACGGCCACATATGTGTACATACGGGCGGGGTCTCGAACGCCTACTCGCGCATATGTACGGCTAGGGCTCGTGTACATGGCTGTGTCGGAACGGAGAAACAACATCGTCGTCGTGTTCATGGGGAGGGAACGGAATCCGTCATGTTCATGGGGAGGCAACGGAATGCGTCGTGTTCATGGGGAGGCAACAGAATGTGTCGTGTTCATCGGGAGGGCTTGGATGGAACATGCGATGGAAACGAGTCCTGGCGTACCGCAGAATGGAGGAAACGGCCTTGTGTTCGACCGGTCACATTCGAAACGGGATCCTGTTCATCGGGAGGGGTCTGGCGTACCGCAAAACGGAGAAAACGGACCTCCTACGGTTGAAACGGGGGTCCTGTTGATCGGGAGGGGTGTGGCGTACCGCAAAATGGAGGAAACGGACTTGTGTTGGAGCGCCACGGTCGAAACGGGGGTCCTGTTCATCGGGAGGGGTGTGGCGTGCCACAAAACGGGACTCCACGGGATACTGTTCATCTCCACCGTCGACCTCCTCTAGCCTCCATAGGCTCCTGTTCATCTAGCCTCCATCGCGCGCTACTCCACTGGTTACTGTTCAACCACCCCTCCACCGTCTACTGTTCATCCAGCCCTCCACACCACGGGGTCCTGTTCAACCACCCTTCCACGGGCACCCCTCCACCGTCTACTGTTCATCCAGCCCTCCACACCATGGGGTCCTGTTCAACCACCCTCCACCGTCTACTGTTCATCCAGCTCTCCACACCACGGGGGCCTGTTCATCCACCCCTCCATGGGCACCCCTCCACCGTCTACTGTTTATCCAGCCCTCCACCACACCACGGGGTCCTGTTCATCCAGAGGCAATGCCACCGCTCACTGTTCATCCACCCCCCCGCAACGCTCACTGTTCATCCCATCGATCGGCTTCAGTTAGCAGCAGTAGCGAAGGAATCGCTCGATCGGGTTCAGTTAACAGCCATTGATCGATCGCTCGGGGTTCAGTAACGTGTAGCCTGCAGTGCAATCGCTCGGGTTCAGTTAGAGCCCAATGCCTCGCTCGGGTTCAGTTAGAGCCAACGCCTCACACACATGCGCATACGTGTACGAGAGAAACGCGCATCGCTCGGCCCCCGACCTCCCACCATAATCGGGAACTCCTCGAAATTTTCCTCGCCCTCGCTTCTACCATGTTTTTTTCCGTCATGGACGGCCCAAAGAATGTCATGCAGCTGCGTCTCCGGCCCGCCCAGGACGAAAAGCCCATTTTGTGTCATGATTTTTGTCATAGAAGTAGGAGCCCACCACATCTATGATGATACCGGGTTTTGTCATAATTATCGTCATAGAAGTGTCATATGTATGACAGAAAAAAAATTCGTTCAGCCCAACATGTCACGGATGTGTCTTTTTTTGTAGTGCTATATACTTGGTAAAGGGTGGAAGGCTCTGCCTTATGCATGGTGTCTTGCTCCACTCTTGCCGCCCTAGTTTCCGTCATACCGATGTTATGTTCCTTGATTTTGCGTTCCTTACGCGGTTGGGTGTTATGGGAACCCCTTGACAGTTCACCTTGAATAAAACTCCTCCAGCATGGCCCAACCTTGGTTTTACCATTTGCCACCTAAGCCTTTTTCCCTTGGGTTCAGCAGACTCAAGGGTCATCTTTATTTTAAACCCCCGGGCCAGTGCTTCTCTAAGTGTTGGTCCAACCTAAGTGATGTTCGGCGCCCCCTGGGCAACCAGGGTCTATGCCAACCGACGTATGGCTCATCTGGTGTGCCCTGAGAACGAGATATTTGCAGCTCCTATCGGGATTTGTCGGCACATCCGGGCGGCTTTGCTGGTCTTGTTTTACCATTGTCGAAATGTCTTGTAACCGGGATTCCGAGTCTGATCGGGGTCTTCCTGGGAGAAGCAATATCCTTCGTTGACCGTGAGAGCTTGTGATGGGCTAAGTTGGGACACCCCTTCAGGGTTTTGAACTTTCGAAAGCCGTGCCCGCGGTTATGGGCAGATGGGAATTTTTTAATATCCGGTTGTAGAGAACTTGACACTTAACTTAATTAAAATGCATCAACGGCGTGTGTAGCCGTGATGGTCTCTTTCCGGCGGAGTCCCGGAAGTGAGCACGGTCTCGTGTTATGCTTGAGCGTAAGTAGTTTCAGGATCACTTCTTGATCACTTCTAGTTGACGACCGTGCTTTGCTTCTCTTCTTGCTCTCATTTGCGTAAGTTAGCCACCATATATGCTAGTGCTTGCTGCAGCTCTACCTCACTACCTTTTCCTACACATAAGCTTAAATAGTCTTGATCGCGAGGGTGTGAGATTGCTGAGTCCCCGTGACTCACAGATTCCTTCAAACAGTTGCAGGTGCCGATGATAACCGTGCAGGTGATGCAACTGAGCTCAAGTGGGAGCTCGATGAAGATCTTGTTCGTTGTGTTGTTTCGTTTCCAGTTGATCAGTAGTGGAGCCCAGTCAGGGCGATCGGGGATCTATCATTAGGGGTGGTCTTCTTTTATCTTGGTTCCGTAGTCGGACCGTGATTGTATTCTGAATGTTGTAATGCTATATTTATGTATTGTGTGAAGTGGCGATTGTAAGCCAACTCTTTATCCCTTTCTTATTTAGTACATGGGATGTGTAAATATTACCCCTCTTGCGACATGCCTACAATGTGGTTATGCCTCCATGTCGTGCTCCGACACGTGGGAGATATAGCCGCATCGTGGGTGTTACAAGTTGGTAATCAGAGCCTTCCCCGACTTAGGAGCCCCCTGCTTGATGGAATCACTGGCGTTGTTTAGTCTAAAAAATGTTTTGAGTGTTATAGCATTATATATATATATATCGGAGAGTAGGATTCTTTTTACTCCTCAGTCCCTTCGTCGCTCTGGTGAGGCATCCTGACATAGAGTTTTGACTCTTCTCTTCTCAAGTTTCACTAAAAAAATTAGGATCACGCGGGTATCTTGGAATCGTTCCGATGGTTTTGTGACGAGAACATTGTTCTTAGTGCCTCCTGACATTTAGGGGTTCTGGCAGTGTCCCGGGGAGTTGAGCTCTGAGGTGTTGTCATCACAATTTTATCATTGCAGTTCTGGAATACCTGAGTTTTGCCGACATCAAAAATCTCTTTTATGCCATTGTTGGTGAGATAACCTCGACGCCACCCAGTACTGGGGCGAGAGTTCAGGAGTATTTCCATAACTCGTATAACGGATGATTTTCAAAGGTTGAGGTAAATGATTTCCAAAGGTTTCTTGGTTATGTGTTGAAGGATGGATACAGCTGGATGTAGGATTTGCTAGTTTTGGGTGAGATATTATGCTTCCCCTGTATCCCCAACACTTGATTGCATAACCAAAAATTTTCGGGAGTTTATAAGTGGGAATTCAAGTAGCTCCTAGAATATCTTTTCAACAGACACATGATACGATACGGGATCTATCATATGTTTGTTTCCGGCTGATTCTACAAGCCAAACCTTTGTTTTGTTTTGAGTTGTGGTATTCGAGTTGCTTCGAAGTCAAATGTAGATTTCATACCTTTTCTAACCGGTGTTCTCATATTTCTATGTGAATACTAATCCTTCTCGTTTATCGAGATTGTCTTGTCAATTCCTTCCAACCGGTGTGATTCTCTTTAAGATGATCCTATCATTTTCCCATCCGCAAGATCAATTATTAGTTTTCTCAACGGTGCTTGTTTTTATCCGTCCCAAGTTGTCTTTGTTTTCCCGCCCTCCCATCCCTTTTCTTCAAGGACTCATATTTCTTAATCAAGTATCCATCTGATTGATGTGAAGTCTCTCCATTCTTTTCCGTCAATATTCTTATCCGGTGATTCTCAGGAAGATTCTAATGGAGCTTCAAGCTCATCATTCTTCATTCTTTTCCTTCTCCGGTGGTTCCAACTCAAGCCTTCCAGGGTTGATTGTATTCTTTTCCTCGTTTCAAATGCTTTTCCATGCCGTTACACCTCTTAATTTTTCACCTCTCGTTTTCCACTTGTTCCATTGTGCCAAAGATATCTCGGAAGATTAGTGCTTCTATTCATAATCAATCCAAGCTAGTTTTCAAGGTTGTTATCTCTTTCAAGCCATTTAATTCAACCGGTACAATCTCCCTTTTCAAGCAATCATTCAACGGTGTATCTTTTGAGTGGGCCCTAACCCACAAGTCTTTTCCCAGGATCTTACCTAACTCTTCTAATTTTCCCAGAGTTATTCTCAATTCTTTTTCAAAGTTTGACGTAAGAATGAATTATCACCAGTCATATGTCTTTCTCCAAGATCTTTCAAATTCTTTCCATCATTGGTTCAACCTTTCTAATTTTCATTCCGGAGTACCTCAAAAATTCTTGGTGGTGTTTCTCTTCATCATTCTCGAATTTTGAAGACCGAAGAAGGGTTTTCCTCTAAATCTTATCCGTTCTCTCAAAGATTCATGATTCTAGCTTGTTGCCATCCTGTCATAATTTTTTTCGATTGTGAGAATTCTTTTCACCCATCCGGAGCATTTCAGGAGTCTTTTCAGTTTGACTCTCCGGAGCCCATCATTTCAGAAGATTTATTCATTCGCAGCTTTCAGCTCTCGTTCCTCAAATCATACTGGTGCATCATTTAAATATCCTCTAATCAGTTCATGATCTCTCCGTTCTCATGTATTTATAATCTCTCAAGTTTCTTCGTTCTTTTATAATTCTTCCTGGTGTTTTCCTTATCTTTTCTTTGTTCATTTTCAATTCTTACTGTGGTCCATTCAAGATTACTCTTCTGTGGGTTTCTTATTAATTCATTCGTTGTTTCCAAATCACACTGGCGGTTCCATCAAGACCTTCCCAAGTTTATGCTATATCTATCCTTTATCTTTTCCAATAAGGAGTAGTATGCCAAATCTGTTTCTTGTCATCAATTTAATTGATGAAGGATGCGCATAATGTAATTCTTATTCTTGTTTCATCCAAGTGATTAATTCCTTATTTCGGAGGTTCATCAAAGTTATTGATTTCATTTGCTCATCTTTCTTTTCCCGGAGTTCCAAGCTCTATCAATTATCTCGTCGTGAAGCTCCATCTAAATCATTGCAAGGCTTCACCTTGTGTTTTCAACATCTTTTTCCTTTCGTTGCATCATTCTTTTGTTACTGGAGTTCTTCATGGAGGCTCTACATGGTGGTTCGTAAAGCATTCCTTTCATTCTTCAATTGTTCTTCAATATTTCTCTCGAAGTTTTGATCTTCCAAGTTATAATCTCAAATAAACATGGTGTTCAACACATGTCTTGTTTTGAGGAGTTCAAGCATTGTTCATCTTGCAATCCGGAGTGCAATTGTTCTCCCATATCTTTTGAGGTGGTAGTATATCATTCTTCATTCACAAGAATGGGATATTTTAAACCCATCATTTTCAATTTGGTCATGAGATCCTTGCAACCCATCAATCTCTTCATTGGAGTTATCTTGGTTTATATTTCAATTTAAGCCTTTCCTAAGGTTTGTTGCTATTTATGGTGCTTATAAATGACCCAAGTTCTTCATTTATCCTCCCGGTGAAATAGTTTCTCATCTCCTTGTTGAGATCAATCCAATCTATTGTTTTCATTAGTGGCAAAATCTCACCTCAAGTTTTCGAGATTTTTTCCATAAGCCCGCAACAAGCTTACTCTTTTTGTTGTTGGATTTCCAACAACTCCGTTCGACCCTTCTCCTAAAGATGCTTTTTAAAAGCTCATTTCAGGTAAGATGTGGTTTTCTTTTCCGTTCCTTTAATTCCATTCTTTTATCTCTTCTGGAGGAATTGTGTTGTAGTTCTCTTCAATCATCATCTCGAATGGTGAGGATCGTGTTCTTTTCGTGCTTACCCATTTAACCAGAGTGTTGTGCCCTCTTCTCAAGTTCTTATCAAGTTTCGTATCACTTCTCAACCAGAGTGCTATCCGAATTTGTTCTTCCTTGTTTCTCTTTTCTAACAG
>NC_053024.1:503922519-503935563 GCF_003073215.2 Triticum urartu
TATTTTTAGTTAAGTCAAATGTCAAGTTCTCTACAACTGGACATTAACAAATTCCCATCTCCCCATAACCGCGGGCACGGCTTTCGAAAGTTCAAAACCCTGCAGGGGTGTCCCAACTTAGCCCATCACAAGCTCTCACAGTCACATGAAGGATATTCCTTCTAGCGGAGACCCAATCAGACTCGGAATCCCGGTTACAAGACATTTCGACAATGGTAAAACAAGTCCAGCAAGACCACCCGTTGTGCCGACAAATCCCGATAGGAGCTGCACATATCTTCGTTCTCAGGCACACCGGATAAGCTAAGTGTACAAGAGCCAACGTAACCCAAGTTGCCAAGGGACGGCCCTGCACGGTGCTCTAGTTTGGACCAACACTCAGAGGAGCACTGGCCGGGGTTTAAAATAAAGATGACCCTCGGGAGCGCGACTCCCAAGGGAAAAAGGCTTAGGTGGCAAATGGTAAAACCAAGGTTGGGCCTTGCTGGAGGAGTTTTATTCAAGCGAACTGTCAAGGGGTTCCCATTATCACCCAACCGCGTAAGGAACGCAAAATCAAGGAACATAACACCGATATGACGGAAACTAGGGCGGCAAGAGTGGAACAAAACACCAGGCATAAGGCCGAGCCTTCCACCTTTACCAAGTATATAGGTGCATTAAAGTAAACAAGATATAATAATAATATCCCAACAATAATCATGTTCCAACAAGGAACAAACTTCATCTTCACCTGCAACTAGCAATGCTATAAGAGGGGCTGAGCAAAGCGGTAACATAGCCAAACAACGGTTTGCTAGGAAAGGTGGGTTAGAGGCTGAACGTGGCAATATGGGAGGCAAGATAAAGCATGTGGTAGGTATCGTAACATAGCAAAAGAGCGAGCATCTAGCAAGCAAAGATAGAAGTGATTTCGAGGGTATGATCATCTTGCCTGCAAAGTTCTCAGAGTTGACGAAATCTTGATCCTCGTTAGCATACTCGACAGGTTCCTCGATCACGTACTCGTCTCCCGGCTCTACCCAAGGCAAGAACACAAGCAAAAGAACCTACAATCAATCACGGTGTAATGCGCAAGCAACATGATGCAAAACATGACATGATATGCGAGATGTGATATGCAATGCATATGCGTGCTTCGGAAGGGAAAGATAGAATTAGATCTCCACTTGGCAAACCAAGAGTGCCGCTGGAAAGATGAGATGATTCCGGTCGAAATCGATATAAAGATCGCCAGAATCGGAGACACGGTTTGCAAATGGCAAGCAAAACAAGAATGGCACAATTCTACGATTAACACCACGATGCCATCTAGAATGCAACAAGAAACTAAGCTACTGCACCCCAACATAGTAACAAAGCCTATGGCAATAATCTACTCAAGATGCTTGACAAAATATGAAAACTGTGCTACGGCTAAATCACACAATAGCAGGTTCAAACAAGCATGGCAAAAGAGCAAAAGATATCAGCATCACAGACTTAGTGAAAATAATAACATGCCAGGAATTAACATCAGGAAGCAATGTTTAGAGCAAGATAACAACATGCTATAGGAACAGATCATAGCAAAGCAAGGCATGGCATGAGATCTACTCAAAGCATATAACAAACGTCCCTTACCGACCATAAGCCAAAAGGGCACAGAAAACATGATGGCACCCATGTACATAACAAGTTTCGTTAACAGATTCAGACTTAGCAGAAAACTAGACATGGCAAAAACAGAGTTACGAAGGCACGTTTGCGAGCTCGATACACTCAACACAAGGCATTGCATGACAAGATAAGCATATCATCAGCAAGAAGACAAGTTCAGGAAGCTAACCATGGCAATAACAAACTCATAGCATGCATGGATCAACTACAACAACCTTGGCAAAATTGATTAACATGTAAACAATATGCCAGGAACATTTTATAGCAAACGTAGAGCAAGATTGAGTCATGCTAGGGCACTCCATAAATGCAAACAAGGGCATGGATGGATAGAGCTCAACCATATGCCCAAATCATCCTTACTGAACATACTCAAAAGAAGCATGTATCTCTCTGTAGCAACATGAATACATGGCATAAAAATAATAGCAAAGCAAAAAGTTAGTGAAATTCTAAGTCCCTGAAATCAGCAATATCACGAGAGCTACTTTGCATTCTTGTGCTAGTCACCACATTGATCACAAAAATACATGGCATACACCCCTGTAAAGATGGCATGGCATAGCCCAAAACACATGTAGGGCTCAAGTTCATATGCAGCACACGATAATCATGGCAAAAATGACAAATGCTCATAATCTGATAAGAATCAGGAACTAACATTTTATAGCACTCTTGCAACAGCATTTTAGGCATCAAGATGAAGTCAAACAAGCATGGTGCAATGGAACTAAATGAAGAGGCCATCCAGATTAACATTTTGGTATCTCATATGCAAAAACGGACCACCGAGCACAGAGTTATGATGCGATGAACATGGCTAAAAAAATAACAGAAAAGGACTTGAAAAATTCTTTCAACCCTAGGGTTTGCTGAATCCAGATCTGAGCGCGCACGAGTCCGAGGATGACCGGAATTGCCTGCGGTGGCGGAGCTTGGGTTAGAGGAAGAGATCTGGCCACCCCGTCGCCGGAGAAGGGGTCGGCGGCGAGGCGGCGGACGGGCGCGGTGGCGCCGGGACGAGGCGGCGGTCAGGCGCGGTGGCGCCGGGGTCGAGGCGGTGCGGACGCGGTGTCGGTGGTGCGCCGGCTGAGCGAGGGGACGCGGCGGCGGGCGAAGTCCGGCGAGGGGCGGCGCGGGGCGCGCGGGCGACCGGGCGACGGAGCGAGGACGCGGTGGAGGCGGGCGCGGCGGGCCCGCGGGGGCCGGATCTGGGCCCGGCGGGCCTCGGCGCGTGGGTCGGCGGCGGTGACATGGCGGCGCGGGAGTGGCTGAGGAGGCGGGGCGGACGCGTCCGGCTCCCGATGACGTGTCCGGCGGCGGAGGGGAGAGACTAGGGTTTGGACCCGAAAATTCGGAGGAGTGCACATATTTATAGGTAGAGGGAGCTAGGAGAGTCCAAATGAGGTGCGGTTTTTGGCCACGCGATCGTGATCGAACGACCGAGAGGATGGAGGGGGTTTGGATGGGTTTTGGGCACTTTGGAGGGGTGTTGGGCTGCAACACACACGAGGCCTTTACGGTTCCCCGGTTAACCGTTGGAGTATCAAACGGACTCCAAATGGCACGAAACTTGACTGGCGGTCTACCGGTGGTGTACCAAGGCCGCTTGGAAAATCTCGGTCCAGTCTGAGAACGTTTAACACCCGCACACGAAAAGAGGGCAAAAGGGGACGCCGGAGGACATGGGAGTGTCGGATTGCAAAACAGACAATAGAAAAATGGCTCGGATGCATGAGACGAACACGTATGCAAATGCGATGCACTATGATGACCATGATATGAAATGCATGACCATGCCAAACAAATGACAAGAACAACAGCGAATAACTGGAAGACACCTGGCGCAACGGTCTCAGGGCGCGACAACCAGAGAAATAACCTGGAAGACTGTAACAGACCACGAAAGGGAACGCGAGGAAACAAGCCAAACAGTAGTTTAAAAAATCCTACGGACACAACAGATCCATTGGTGATGCATAGCAACCGTAAAGAGGAGAAGGGTGTTGTCCCACCCAACGTACCGTCATGGGAGCCAGAAGAAGCCGGAAGCGTATAGCACAACACCGGTTGAAGATTAGTGTAGTTTCGATGAAGATACCGACCGATCACGCACGGTAGCCGGAAGCACACCGGACACTCGGCGATGGTGTCAGCAAAACGTTCAGCTCGAGGACGCTCGCGTACTCAGAAAAAGCTCCAAGCAGAGCTCCTACCGAAGACGAGAGTTCCCGCAACGTCAGGCGACAACAGAAGCAAGTAGGGCCAACCACACCAACACATCCCAGGTACAAGTGATGATGCCGCTAGCGCGAACACAGGGGCCTTCGCCTACCCAAGCACCACCGTTGACCACAAGGTGGGAATATGGTGCCGAGGCGGGGTCACCGCCACGCTGGGCGCGGCATCAACTGATCGAACTTGTGTGTACTAGAGGTGCCCCCATGTGCCCACTGATATAAAGAGGCAAGGAGAAAGGAAGCAGGCACGGACCGGCCTCTCCAGAACCCAGCGAGCGAGCTCAAAAAACCAAACAACCAACGAAGCGGCGCCGTGGCGCCGCCAGGAGGAGGTCCTCCTCCTAGTAGGAGTAGGACTCCCCTTCCTACTCCTACTAGGAGGAGGAAAGGAAGGAGGAGAAGGAGAAGGAAGGAGAAGGAGGAAAAGAGGAAAGGGGGCCGGCCCCCTAGTCCAATTCGGTTTGGGCTAGGGGGGCCGCCCTGCCTCCTCTCTTCCACCACTTGGCCCATGAGGCCCATTACTTCTTCCTCGTATTCCCGTAACTCCCCGGTACCCCCGAAAATACCCGAATCACTCGGAACCTTTCCGATGTCCGAATATAGTCGTCCAATATATCGATCTTTACGTCTCGACCATTTCGAGACTCCTCGTCATGTCCCCGATCTCATCCCTCCGAACTACCTTCGGTACATCAAATCACATAAACTCATAATACAATCGTCACCGAAACTTTAAGCGTGCGGACCCTACGGGTTCGAGAACTATGTAGACATGACCGAGACATGTCTCCGGTCAATAACCAATAGCGGAACCTGGATGCTCATATTGGCTCCCACATATTCTACGAAGATCTTTATCGGTCAGACCGCATAACAACATACGTTGTTCCCTTTGTCATCGGTATGTTACTTGCCCGAGATTCGATCGTCGGTATCTCAATACCTAGTTCAATCTCGTTACCGGCAAGTTTCTTTACTCGTTCCGTAATACATCATCCCGCAACTAACTCATTAGTTGCAATGCTTGCAAGGCTTAGTGATGTGCATTACCGAGAGGGCCCAGAGATACCTCTCCGACAATCGGAGTGACAAATCCTAATCTCGAAATACGCCAACCCAACAAGTACCTTCGGAGACACCTGTAGAGCACCTTTATAATCACCCAGTTACGTTGTGGAACGTTTGGTAGCACACAAAGTGTTCCTCGGTAAACGGGAGTTGCATAATCTCAATAGTCATAGGAACATGTATAAGTCATGAAGAAAGCAATAGCAACAAACTAAACGATCAAGTGCTAAGCTAACGGAATGGGTCAAGTCAATCACATCATTCTCCTAATGATGTGAATCCCGTTAATCAAATGACAACTCATGTCTATGGCTAGGAAACATAACCATCTTTGATTCGAGCTAGTCAAGTAGAGGCATACTAGTGACACTCTGTTTGTCTATGTATTCACACATGTATAATGTTTCGGTTAATACAATTCTAGCATGAATAATAAACATTTATCATGATATAAGGAAATAAATAATAACTTTATTATTGCCTCTAGGGCATATTTCCTTCCGTCTCCCACTTGCACTAGGGTCAATAATCTAGATTACCGGCATAATGAAGGAAATATGCCCTAGAGGCAATAATAAAGTTATTATTTATTTCCTTATTTCATTGATAAATGTTTATTATTCATAGCTAGAATTGTATTAACCGGAAACATAATACATGTGTGAATACATAGACAAACAGAGTCACTAGTATGCCTCTACTTGACTAGCTCGTTAATCAAAGATGGTTATGTTTCCTAACCATGAACAATGAGTTGTTATTTGATTAACGAGGTCACATCATTAGTTGAATGATCTGATTGACATGACCCATTCCATTAGCTTAGCACCCGATCGTTTAGTATGTTGCTATTGCTTTCTTCATGACTTATACATGTTCCTATGACTATGAGATTATGCAACTCCCGTTTGCCGGAGGAACACTTTGGTGTGCTACCAAACGTCACAACGTAACTGGGTGATTATAAAGGAGCTACAGGTGTCTCCAAAGGTAGATGTTGGGTTGGCGTATTTCGAGATTAGGATTTGTCACTCCGATTGTCGGAGAGGTATCTCTGGGCCCTCTCGGTAATGCACATCACATAAGCCTTGCAAGCATTGCAACTAATGAGTTAGTTGTGAGATGATGTATTACGGAACGAGTAAAGAGACTTGCCGGTAACGAGATTGAACTAGGTATTGAGATACCGACGATCGAATCTCGGGCAAGTAACATACCGATGACAAAGGGAACAACGTATGTTGTTATGCGGTCTGACCGATAAAGATCTTCGTAGAATATGTAGGAGCCAATATGGGCATCCAGGTCCCGCTATTGGTTATTGACCGGAGACGTGTCTCGGTCATGTCTACATTGTTCTCGAACCCGTAGGGTCCGCACGCTTAAGGTTACGATGACAGTTATATTATGAGTTTATGCATTTTTGATGTACCGAAGGTTGTTCGGAGTCCCGGATGTGATCACGGACATGACGAGGAGTCTCGAAATGGTCGAGACGTAAAGATTGATATATTGGAAGCCTATGTTTGGATATCGGAAGTGTTCCGGGTGAAATCGGGATTTTACCGGGTTACCGGGAGGTTACCGGAACCCCCCGGGAACCATATGGGCCTTCGTGGGCCTTAGTGGAAAGGAGAAAGGGGCAGCCCAAGGTGGCTGCGCCACTTCCCCCTCCCCTAGTCCTATTAGGACTAGGAGAAGGTGGCGCCCCCCTCTCCCTCTTTCCCCCTTTGGGGAATCCTAGTTGGAATAGGATTGGGGGGGAGTCCTACTCCCGGAAGGAGTAGGACTCCTCCTGCGCCCTCCTCCCTGGCCGGCGCCCCCCTCCCCCCTTGGCTCCTTTATATACTGAGGTAGAGGCACCCTAGAACACACAAGTTGATCCACGTGATCTATTCCTTAGCCGTGTGCGGTGCCCCCTGCCACCATATACCTCGATAATACTGTAGCGGAGTTTAGGCGAAGCCCTGCTGCTGTAGTTCATCAAGATCGTCACCACGCCGTCGTGCTGACGAAACTCTTCCCCGATACTTTGCTGGATCGGAGTCCGGGGATCGTCATCAGACCTGAACGTCGGCCACGCAACTGCCGGAACGGACTGCCATAGTTTCAGCCGATGTTGCAAGCTTGACCCAGAACTTGGATCATGACAGCACGGTTGGATACCCCACGTACTTCCCTCTAAACGTACGTAGTCAGCGCTTCCGACGCCAAGCTCCACGGCTCTCTGCCGACGAGGTACGTAGACAACAGCTCGGTCCCCCTCGTTGCCTCAGCTGCATCACATCCGCTTCTGCCGGTGTGCGTACGAATTTCTTTGCGAAACCAGTTACTACGAACCGCCAACACAGATGGCATCCGAGCCTAGTTCCTTATGTTAGATAAGTCTATTGCAGCGGACAGATAGAACCACGAAGTGATGTCGTGGACATACAAAGTCATCCGCCTGATACCAGCATGTCATAGCTTGGCCTTCGGCGGTATGTTGACGAGACCGCCCGCACACAAAACAATACGCGTACCACAGCTACGCGCTACACGAGACGGTTTCTCCCGCAGTGCTATTGCCACACAGGTGGCTTGCGCGGCGACTGTCTCTCCAACTTAGTTGAACCAAGTATGGCTACGCCCACCGGTCCTTGCGAAGGTTAAAACGGATTCTATTGACAAACTATCGTTGTGGTTTGATGCGTAGGTAAGATTGGTTCTTACTTAAGCCCGTAGCAGCCACGTAAAACTTGCAACAACAAAGTAGAGGACGTCTAACTTGTTTTTGCAGGGCATGTTGTGATGTGATATGGTCAAGCATGATGCTAAATTTTATTGTATGAGATGATCATGTTTTGTAACCGAGTTATCGGCAACTGGCAGGAGCCATATGGTTGTCGCTTTATTGTATGCAATGCAATCGCGCTGTAATGCTTTACTTTATCACTAAGCGGTAGCGATAGTCGTGGAAGCATAAGATTGGCGAGACGACAACGATGCTACGATGGAGATCAAGGTGTCGCGCCGGTGATGTGACGATGGTGATCATGACGGTGCTTCGGAGATGGAGATCACAAGCACAAGATGATTGATGGCCATATCATATCACTTATATTGATTGCATGTGATGTTTATCTTTTATGCATCTTATCTTGCTTTGATTGACGGTAGCATTATAAGATGATCTCTCACTAAATTATCAAGAAGTGTTCTCCCTGAGTATGCACCGTTGCCAAAGTTCGTCGTGCCCAGACACCACGTGATGATCGGGTGTGATAAGCTCTACGTCCATCTACAACGGGTGCAAGCCAGTTTGCACACGCAGAATACTCAGGTTAAACTTGACGAGCCTAGCATATGCAGATATGGCCTCGGAACACGGAGACCGAAAGGTCGAGCGTGAATCATATAGTAGATATGATCAACATAACGATGTTCACCATTGAAAACTACTCCATCTCACGTGATGATCGGTTATGGTTTAGTTGATTTGGATCACGTAATCACTTAGAAGGATTAGAGGGATGTCTATCTAAGTGGGAGTTCTTAAGTAATATGATTAATTGAACTTAAATTTATCATGAACTTAGTCCTGGTAGTATTTTGCAAATTATGTTGTAGATCAATAGCTTGCGTTGTTGCTTCCCTATGTTTATTTTGATATGTTCCTAGAGAAAATGTGTTGAAAGATGTTAGTAGCAATGATGCGGATTGGATCCGTGATCTGAGGTTTATCCTCATTGCTGCACAGAAGAATTATGTCCTTGATGCACCGCTAGGTGACGGACCTATTGCAGGAGCAGATACAGACGTTATGAACGTTTGGCTAGCTCAATATGATGACTACTTGATAGTTTAGTGCACCATGCTTAATGGCTTAAGAATCGGGACTTCAAAGACGTTTTGAACGTCATGGAGCATATGAGATGTTCCAGGAGTTGAAGTTAATATTTCAAGCAAATACCCGAGTTGAGAGATATGAAGTCTCCAACAAGTTCTATAGCTAAAAGATGGAGGAGAATCGCTCAACTAGTGAGCATGTGCCCAGATTGTCTGAGTACTACAATCGCTTGAATCAAGTGGGAGTTAATCTTCCAGATAAGATAGTGATTGACAGAATTCTCTAGTCACCATCACCAAGTTAGTAGAACTTCGTGATGAACTATGATATGCAAGGGATAACGGAAACGATTCCCAAGCTCTTCGTAATGCGAATTGACGAAGGTAGAAATCGAGAAAAACATCAAGTGTTGATGGTAGACAAGACCACTAGTTTCAAGAAAAGGGCAAAGGGAAGAAGGGGAACTTCAAGAAGAACAGCAAGCAAGTTGCTGCTCAAGGTAAGAAGCCCAAGTCTGGTCCTAAGCCTGAGACTAAGATTTCTACTGCAAAGGGACTGGTCACTGGAAGCGGAACTACCCCAAGTGATTGGCGGATAAGAAGGATGGCAAAGTGAACATAAGTATATTTGATATACATGTTATTGATGTGTACTTTACTAGTGTTTATAGCAACCCCTCAGTATTTGATACTAGTTCAGTTGCTAAGATTAGTAACTCGAACGGGAGTTGCAGAATAAACACAGAGACTAGTTAAGGGTGAAGTGACGATGTGTGTTGGAAGTGGTTCCAAGATTGATATGATCATCATCGCACACTCCCTATACTTTCGGGATTAGTGTTGAACCTAAATAAGTGTTATTTGGTGTTGCGTTGAGCATGAATATGATTTGATCATGTTTATTGTAATACGGTTATTCATTTAAGTAAGAGAATAAATTGTTGTTCTATTTACATGAATAAAACCTTATATGGTTACACACCCAATGAAAATAGTTCGTTGGATCTCGATCGTAGTGATACACATAATCATAATATTGAAACCAAAAGATGCAAAGTTAATAATGATAGTGCAACTTATTTGTGGCACTGCCGTTTAGGTCATATTGGTGTAAAGCGCATGAAGAAACTCCATGCTGATGGGCTTTTGGAATCACTTGATTATGAATCACTTGATGCTTGCGAACCATGCCTCATGGGCAAGATGACTAAGACTCCGTTCTCCGGAACAATGGAGCGAGCAACAGATTTGTTGGAAATAACATACTGATGTATGTCGGTCCGATGAATATGAGGCTCGCGCGGTATATCGTTATTTTCTGACCTTCACAGATGATTTGAGCAGATATGGTATATCTACTTATGAAACATAAGTCTGAAACATTTGAAAAGTTCAAAGAATTTCAGAGTGAAGTGAAAATCATCGTAACAAGAAAATAAAGTTTCTACGATCTGATCGTGGAGGAGAATATTTGAGTTACGAGTTTGGTGTACATTTGAAAAACTGTGGAATAGTTTCGCAACTCACGCCACCCGGAACACCATAGCGAAGAGCTGATTTGTCGATACTAGGTGCATACTTTACTAGATATGGTGCGATCTTATGATGTCTCTTACTGATTTACCGCTATATTTTGGGGTTATGCTTTAGAGACGGCCGCATTCACGTTAAATAGGGCACCATGCAAAATCCGTTGAGACGACGCCTTATGAACTATGGTTTGGCAAGAAACCAAAGTTGTCGTTTCTTAAAGTTTGGGGCTGCGATGCTTATGTGAAAAAGCTTCAACCTGATAAGCTCGAACCCAAATCGGAGAAATGTGTCTTCATAGGATACCCAAAGGAAACTGTTGGGTACACCTTCTATCACAGATCCGAAGGCAAGACTTTGTTGCTAAGAATGGATCCTTTCTAGAGAAGGAGTTTCTCTCGAAAGAAGTGAGTGGGAGGAAAGTAGAACTTGATGAGGTAACTGTACTGCTCCCTTATTGGAAAGTAGTTACATCACAGAAACGGTTTCTGTGACACCTACACCAATTAGTGAGGAAGCTAATGATAATGATCATGAAATTCAGAATCAATACTACTGAACCTCGTAGATCAACCAGAGTAAGATCCGCACCAGAGTGGTACGGTAATCCAGTTCTGGAAGTCATGCTACTAGATCATGATGAACCTACGAACTATGAAGAAGCGATGGTGAGCCCAGATTCCGCAAATGGCTTGAAGCCATGAAATCTGAGATGGGATCCATGTATGAGAACAAAGTATGGACTTTGGTTGACTTGCCCGATGATCGGCAAGCAATTGAGAATAAATGGATCTTCAAGAAGAAGACTGAACGCTGATGGTAATGTTACTGTCTACAAAGCTCGACTTGTCGCAAAAGGTTTTCGACAAGTTCAAGGGGTTGACTACGATGAGACCTTCTCACCTAGTGATGCTTAAGTCTGTCCGAATCATGTTAGCAATTGCCGCATTTTATGATTATGAAATTTGGCAGATGGATGTCAAAACTGCATTCCTGAATGGATTTCTGGAAGAAGAGTTGTATATGATGCAACCGGAAGGTTTTGTCGATCCAAAGGGAGCTAACAAAGTGTGCAAGCTCCAGCGATCCATTTATGGACTGGTGCAAGCCTCTCGGAGTTGGAATAAACGCGTTGATAGTGTGATCAAAGCATTTGGTTTTATACAGACTTTTGGAGAAGCCTGTATTTACAAGAAAGTGAGTGGGAGCTCTGTAGCATTTCTGATATTATATGTGGATGACATATTACTGATTGGAAATGATATAGAATTTCTGGATAGCATAAAGGGATACTTGAATAAGAGTTTTTCAATGAAAGACCTCGGTGAAGCTGCTTACATATTAGGCATTAAGATCTATAGAGATAGATCAAGACGCTTAATTGGACTTTCACAAAGCACATACCTTGACAAAATTTTGAAGAAGTTCAAAATGGATCAAGCAAAGAAAGGGTTCTTGCCTGTGTTACAAGGTGTGAAGTTGAGTAAGACTCAATGCCCGACCACTGCAGAAGATAGAGAGAATATGAAAGATGTTCCCTATGCATCAGCCATAGGATCTATCATGTATGCAATGCTGTGTACCAGACCTGATGTGTGCCTTGCTATAAGTTTAGCAGGGAGGTACCAAAGTAATCCAGGAGTGGATCACTGGACAGCGGTCAAGAACATCCTGAAATACCTGAAAAGGACTAAGGATATGTTTCTCGTATATGGAGGTGACAAAGAGCTCACCGTAAAAGGTTACGTTGATGCAAGCTTTGACACTGATCCGGACGATTCTAAATCGCAAACCGGATACGTGTTTACATTAAACGGTGGAGCTGTCAGTTGGTGCAGTTCTAAACAAAGCGTCGTAGCGGGATCTACATGTGAAGCGGAGTACATAGCTGCTTCGGAAGCAGCGAACGAAGGAGTCTGGATGAAGGAGTTCATATCCGATCTAGGTGTCATACCTAATGCATCGGGTCCAATGAAAATCTTTTGTGACAATACTGGTGCAATTGCCTTGGCAAAGGAATCCAGATTTCACAAAAGGACCAAACACATCAAGAGACGCTTCAACTCCATCCGGGATCTAGTCCAGGTGGGAGACATAGAGATTTGCAAGATACATACGGATCTGAATGTTGCAGACCCGTTGACTAAGCCTCTTCCACGAGCAAAACATGATCAGCACCAAGGCTCCATGGGTGTTAGAATCATTACAGTGTAATCTAGATTATTGACTCTAGTGCAAGTGGGAGACTGAAGGAAATATGCCCTAGAGGCAATAATAAAGTTATTATTTATTTCCTTATAATCATGATAAATGTTTATTATTCATGCTAGAATTGTATTAACCGGAAACATAATACATGTGTGAATACATAGACAAACAAAGTGTCACTAGTATGCCTCTACTTGACTAGCTCGTTAATCAAAGATGGTTATGTTTCCTAACCATGAACAATGAGTTGTTATTTGATTAACGAGGTCACATCATTAGTTGAATGATCTGATTGACATGACCCATTTCATTAGCTTAGCACCCGATCGTTTAGTATGTTGCTATTGCTTTCTTCATGACTTATACATGTTCCTATGACTATGAGATTATGCAACTCCCGTTTGCCGGAGGAACACTTTGGGTGCTACCAAAGCGTCACAACGTAACTGGGTGATTATAAAGGAGCATTACAGGTGTCTCCAAAGGTAGATGTTGGGTTGGCGTATTTCGA
>NC_053024.1:503936563-503957783 GCF_003073215.2 Triticum urartu
CCTACTCCCGGCGGGAGTAGGACTCCTCCTATGGCTGCCGCACCCCTCCCCCTTTGCCCCTTTATATACGGGGGCAGGGGGCACCTTTAGACACACAATTGATCATTGAGATCGTTCCTTAGCCGTGTGCGGTGCCCCCTGCCACCAAATTCCACCTCGGTCATATCGTTGTAGTGCTTAGGCGAAGCCCTGCGTCGGTAGTACATCAAGATCGTCACCACGCCGTCGTGCTGACGGAACTCTTCCTTGACGCTTTGCTGGATCGGAGCCCGAGGATCGTCATCGAGCTGAACGTGTGCTAAGAACTCGGAGGTGCCGGAGTAACGGTGCTTGGATCGGTCGGATCGGGAAGAAGACGTATGACTACTTCCTCAACGTTGTGTCAACGCTTCCGTTGCGATCTACAAGGGTACGTAGATCATACTCTCCCCTCGTTGCTATGCATCACCATGATCTTGCGTGTGCGTAGGAAAATTTTGAAATTACTACGTTCCCCAACAGTGGTATCCGAGCCTAGGTTTTATGGTTTGATGTTATATGCACGAGTAGAACACAAGTGAGTTGTGGGCGATATAAGTCATACTGCCTACCAGCATGTCATACTTTGGTTCGGCGGTATTGTTGGATGAAGCGGCCCGGACCGACATTACGCGTACGCTTACGCGAGACCGGTTTCCCCGACGTGCTTTGCACAAAGGTGACTTGCGGGTGACTGTTTCTCCAACTTTAGTTGAACCAAGTGTGACTACGCCCGGTCCTTGTGAAGGTTAAAACGGAGTCTATTTGACAAACTATCGTTGTGGTTTTGATGCGTAGGTGAGATTGGTTCTTTCTTAAGCCCGTAGCAGCCACGTAAAACTTGCAACAACAAAGTAGAGGACGTCTAACTTGTTTTTGCAGGGCATGTTGTGATGTGATATGGTCAAAACGTGATGAGATATAAGTTGTTGTATGAGATGATCATGTTTTGTTGAAGTTATCGGCAACTGGCAAAAGCCTTATGGTTGTCTCTTTGTTGCATAAGATGCAAGCGTCCAATAATTGCTTTACTTTATCGCTATGCGATAGCAATAGTTGCAAGAGCAATTGTTGGCGAGACGACCACGTGACGACACATTGATATAGATCAATATGATGGAGATCATGGTGTCATGCTGGTGATGATATAGATCATGACAGTACTTTGGAGATGGAGATCAAAGAAGCAAGATGATGATGACCATATCATGTCACATATATTGATTGCATGTGATGTTTATCTTTTATGCATCTTATCTTGCTTTGATTGACGGTAGCATTATAAGATGATCTCTCACTAAATTATCAAGAAGTGTTCTCCCTGAGTATGCACCGTTGCGAAAGTTCTTCGTGCTGAGACACCACGTGATGATCGGGTGTGATAGGTTCTACGTTCAAATACAACGGGTGCAAAACAGTTGCACACGCGGAATACTCAGGTTATACTTGACGAGCCAAGCATATACAGATATGGCCTCGGAACACGGAGACCGAAAGGTCGAGCGTGAATCATATAGTAGATATGATCAACATAACGATGTTCACCATTGAAAACTACTCCATCTCACGTGATGATCGGTTATGGTTTAGTTGATTTGGATCACGTGATCACTTAGAGGATTAGAGGGATATCTATCTAAGTGGGAGTTCTTAAGTAATCTGATTAATTGAACTTAAATTTATCATGAACTTAGTCCTGGTAGTATTTTGCAAATTATGTTGTAGATCAATAGCTTGCGTTGTTGCTTTCATATGTTTATTTTGATATGTTCCTAGAGAAAAATTGTGTTGAAAGATGTTGGTAGCAATGATGCGGATTGGATCCGTGATCTGAGGTTTATCCTCATTGCTGCACAGAAGAATTATGTCCTTGATGCACCGCTAGGTGACAGACCTATTGCAGGAGTAGATGCAGACGTTATGAACGTTTGGCTAGCTCAATATGATGACTACTTGATAGTTTAGTGCACCATGCTTAACGGCTTAGAATCGGGACTTCGAAGACGTTTTGAACGTCATGGACCATATGAGATGTTCCAGGAATTGAAGTTAATATTTCAAGCAAATACCCGAGTTGAGAGATATGAAGTCTCCAACAAGTTCTATAGCTAAAAGATGGAGGAGAATCGCTCAACTAGTGAGCATGTGCCCAGATTGTCTGAGTACTACAATCGCTTGAATCAAGTGGGAGTTAATCTTCCAGATAAGATAGTGATTGACAGAATTCTCTAGTCACCATCACCAAGTTAGTAGAACTTCGTGATGAACTATGATATGCAAGGGATAACGGAAACAATTCCCAAGCTCTTCGTAATGCGGAAATTGACGAAGGTAGAAATCGAGAAAAACATCAAGTGTTGATGGTAGACAAGACCACTAGTTTCAAGAAAAGGGCAGAGGGAAGAAGGGGAACTTCAAGAAGAACAGCAAGCAAGTTGCTACTCAAGTGAAGAAGCCCAAGTCTGGTCCTAAGCCTGAGACTAAGTGTTTCTACTGCAAAGGGACTGGTCACTGGAAGCGGAACTACCCCAAGTGATTAGCAGATAAGAAGGATGGCAAAGTGAACATAAGTATATTTGATATACATGTTATTGATGTGTACTTTACTAGTGTTTATAGCAACCCCTCAGTATTTGATACTAGTTCAGTTGCTAAGATTAGTAACTCGAAACGGGAGTTGCAGAATAAACAGAGACTAGTCAAGGGTGAAGTGACGATGTGTGTTGGAAGTGGTTCCAAGATTGATATGATCATCATCGCACACTACCTATACTTTCGGGATTAGTGTTGAACCTGAATAAGTGTTATTTGGTGTTTGTGTTGAGCATGAATATGATTTGATCATGTTTATTGTAATACGGTTATTCATTTAAGTAAAAGAATAAATTGTTGTTCTGTTTACATGAATAAAACCTTATATGGTTACACACCCAATGAAAGTAGTTCATTGGATCTCGATCATAGTGATATACATAATCATAATATTGAAACCAAAAGATGCAAAGTTAATAATGATAGTGCAACTTATTTGTAGCACTGCCGTTTAGGTCATATTGGTGTAAAGCGCATGAAGAAACTCCATGCTGATGGGCTTTTGGAATCACTTGATTATGAATCACTTGATGCTTGCAAACCATGCCTTATGGGCAGGATGACTAAAACGCCGTTCTCCGGAACAATGAAGCAAGCAACAGATTTGTTGGAAATCATACATACTGATGTATGTGGTCCGATGAATATTAAGGCTTGCAGCAAGTATCATTATTTTCTGACCTTCACAGATGATTTGAGCAGATATGGGGATATCTACTTGATGAAACATAAGTCTGAAACATTTGAACAGTTCAAAGAATTTCAGAGTGAAGTGGAAAATCATCGTAACAAGAAAATAAAGTTTCTACGATCTGATCATGGAGAAGAGTATTTGAGTTACGAGTTTGGCCTTCAGTAAAAACAATAGTTTCACTACTCATGCCACCTGGAACACCACAATGTAATGGTGTGTCCGAACGTCATAACCGTACTTTATTGGATATAGTGCAATCTATGATGTATCTTACTGATCTACCACTATCGTTTTGGGGTTATGCATTAGAGACATCTGCATTCACGTCAAATAGGGCACCATCTAAATCCGTTGAGACGACACCGTGTTAACTATGGTTTGGCAAGAAACCTAAGCTGTCGTTTCTTAAAGTTTGGGGTTGCGATGCTTATATGAAAAAGTTTCATCCTGATAAGCTCAAACTCAAATCGGAGAAGTGCGCCTTCATAGGATATCCAAAGGAAACTATTGGATACACCTTCTATCATAGATCCGAAGGCAAGACTTTTGTTGCTAAAATTCGGAAACTTTCTGGAGAAGGAGTTTCTCTTGAAAGAAGTGAGTGGGAGGAAAGTAGAAAACTTGATAAGGTAATTGTACCTTCTACCATATTGGAAAGTAGTTCATCACAAAAATCTGTTCTTGTGACTACTACACCAATTAGTGAGGAAGCTAATGATGATGATCATGTAACTTCAGATCAAGTTACTACCGAATCTCGTAGGTAAACCAGAGTGAGATCCGCACCAGAGTGGTACGGTAATCCTGTTCTGGAGGTCATGTTACTTGACCATGACGAACCTACGAACTATGAGGAAGCGATGATGAGCCCAGATTCCGCGAAATGGTTTGAGGCCATGAAATCTGAGATATGATCCATGTATGAGAACAAAGTTTGGACTTTGGTTGACTTGCCCGATGATCGGCAAGCAATTGAGAATAAATGGATCTTCAAGAGGAAGACGGACGGTGATAGTAGTGTTACTATCTACAAAGCTAGAATTGTCGCAAAAGGTTTTCGACAAGTTCAAGGTGTTGACTACGATGAGTTTTTCTCACTCGTATCTATGCTTAAGTCTGTCCGAATCATGTTAGCAATTGCCGCATTTTATGAAATCTGGCAAATGGATAAACAAAACTGCATTCCTTAATGGATTTACTAAAGAAGAGTTGTATACGATGCAACTAGAAGGTTTTGTCGATCCTAAAGGTGTTAACTAAATATGCAAGCTCCAGCGATCCATCTATGGACTGGTGCAAGAATCTTGGAGTTGGAATATACGCTTTGATAAGTTGATCAAAGCATATAGTTTTATACAGACTTGCGGTGAAGCCTGTATTTACAAGAAAGTGAGTGGGAGCACTACAACATTTCTGATAGGTATATGTGAATGACATATTGTTGATCGGAAATAATGTAGAATTATTCTGTAAAGCATAAAGGAGTGTTTGAAAGGAGTTTTTCAGAGAAAGACTTCGGTGAAGCTGCTTACATATTGAGCTTCAAGATCTATAGAGATAGATCAAGACGCTTGATAAGTTTTTTCAATGAGTACATACCTTGACAAGATTTTGAAGTAGTTCAAAATGGAGCAGTCAAAGAAAGAGTTCTTGCCTGTGTTACAAGGTGTGAAGTTGAGAAAGACTCAAAGCCCGACCACGGCAGAAGATAGAAAGAGAATGAAAGTCATTCCCTATGCCTTGGCCATAGGTTCTATAAAGTATGCCATGCTGTATACCAGATCTATTGTATACCCTGCATTGATTTGGCAAGGGAGTACAATAGTGATCTAGGAGTAGATCACTGGACAGCGGTCAGAATTATCCTTAGTGAAATAAGGATATGTTTCTCGATTATGGACGTGACAAAAAGGTTCGTCGTAAAGGATTACGTTGATGCAAGTTTTTGACACTGATCCAGATGATTCTAAGTCTCAATCTGGATACATATTGAAAGTGGGAGCAATTAGCTAGAGTAGCTCCATGCAGAGCATTGTTGACATAGAAATTTGCAAAATACATGCGGTATCCTGAATTGGCAGAACTCCGTTGACATAAAGATTCTGTTCATGATGAAAGAAGCCAGACTGAGCGATGGTTAGCAAGCTTACGAATAGGATTCCGGGCCTTGGGTTAATAATAGAGCAATGTTGAGCTAGGACTAGCGCAATGTAAATTCCGAGATAGGTCCATGGATGAAAACGAAGCTATGGACTTTTGACGTGACTTGCCCGTGGATTTCGGTACCCTTTGGGTGTTGCGGTACCCCATCGGGCGCCCGAGCAGGTATGAAGAAATAAATGGATCCTGGTTAAGAAGAAGACAGTACGCGATCGATCGGGTCTGCGGAATTGCACTAAATCGTGGTTAATCACATCCTGGTCGTAATTGTATTAAATGATGGTGCCCTTGTCTCTAAGTGCAAGGTAGGGAAGACTGAAGGACTTAGCCGCTAGGAAAGTAACTGAGTTAACAGTTATTATTTACTTCTTATTTCATTGATAAATTGTTTTATATTATTCAGCTGAGAACAAAAGTTGTTGTCTCAAACCGGAATGCAGAATTGACATGTGTCGACTACGATGATAAAACTGTTACACACAGAGTTGTCACTAGCATGCCACCTTACTTGACTAGCTCGTAATCAAGAATGGTTTTTCATCAAATAGAAAAGAGCTCGTGTTATTTGATTAGAAGGAGAGTCAACTGCATGAATTGTCAATGATTATTCGCACCAGTGAAATTCCCATTAGCTAGGCACCAATCGCTTTATGTTAGATGTATTTACAAGGTGTCTATACTTATAATGTTTAAATGATATGAATAGATATGCAATCTCGTGCCGCAGTAGGATATCTTGGGGTCAACATAGAGTATGCACAGACGTATCTGGGTGATTATGGCATTAAGTGTTCCAAAGTAGAGCGAGATGTAGGTTTCGATGATAAAAGGCTTTTAACTGCATTCCGATAATGGTCGCATTAGAAGATATTGTATATCTGGCCTTGCTACGCGGTATGCCGATCAATAAGCTTGCAGCGTGCACTATGGTTAAGGTGCGAGATGACGTTATTACGAAGAGTAAAGAGACTTGCGTGTAACGTGTTGATTTGTAGAGATAGGGATATTGATAAGCGACGATGAATATCAGTGCAGTGACACATAAAGATGACAAAGGAAACGTGTATGTCAAGGTTCACGCACGAGACGGCTTGATTTCCAGAGGGTAAAGACTTCGGTGATAGATATTGATAACAGACAAATATTGGGACATCCGTTCGGGAGTAGATTGGTTACAATGACGGAAGACGTGTCTGGTCTCGTGTTAATTTTGATCGAGGAACGTACTGATGGTCAGCCGCACATAAGGTATTCGCGTTTTGGACTAGTTTATCTATTATGGATTTGAAAGAGATCTTTTATGGAGATATGTACGAGGAGTTTTAGAGAGTCAGGAATATGGATGAGTGGATGGAAGATGAGAGGAGTTGAGAATATGTCGTAGCATTTCTCATATGTAACATATATGCGATTGAATATATGCTGATTGCCTATTTTATGGGACAGATTGAGAGGAGTCCAAGAGCCTAGTATATTGGACTAGGGGGAAGGGCGCGCCCTGGGCTTATACTGATCGTTTCCCTATGCCTGTATGACTATCTACTCTCATACTGCAAAGGCATCTAAGATGGGGTCCTAGTTGGAATAGGGTATGACTCCCGGGGGTGGAGTCCTGCGCCTCATAGGGCTGGCCGCACCCTCCCCCTCTCCTTTATATACGGGGGCAGGGGGCACCTCTAGACACACAAGTTGATCATTGAGATCGTTCCTTAGCCGTGTGCGGTGCCCCCTGCCACCAAATTCCACCTCGATCATATCGTTGTAGTGCTTAGGCGAAGCCCTGCGTCGGTAGTACATCAAGATCGTCACCACGCCGTCGTGCTGACGGAACTCTTCCTCGACGCTTTGCTGGATCGGAGCCCGAGGATCGTCATCGAGCTGAACGTGTGCTAAGAACTCGGAGGTGCCGGAGTAACGGTGCTTGGATCGGTCGGATCGGGAAGAAGACGTACGACTACTCACGTTGTGTCAACGCTTCCGTTGCGATCTACAAGGGTACGTAGATCATACTCTCCCTCGTTGCTATGCATCACCATGATCTTGCGTGTGCGTGGAAATTTTTGAAATTACTAACCAAGCATACTCACCTCGAGATCACTTGTGAAATTGCAGGTTATATGCCTTACTAATTTAGGTTGTTCTAAGTGAGCAATGTTGTAAAATGAACTGAGATGATAGAGAGAAAAGCTAACAGGGAAGTAGTTTACAGCATGTGGCTGGCTAAGGGATTGTGAACCCGTATCTAACTAGCTAGTGGTAAACAAGAAAAATAAAAAACAATGAACAGAAAGCAAATTTAATGAAAGAAGTTGAAAAAAAGATACGAATGTGACGAAGCCTGTGTTGTAGCAGATCCAGCAGCGACGTAATAGTCAACCATCGAAACAACGGATCGCCTGTGATTCCCATGGATGGCCACCAAGGTTGTGGATTGAGACGGTGAACCTCAGAACATGGAACGTCCGCTGAAATTCTGATAGTTCAGATGAGTGGTAAGATCTAGAGTGTCTCGTCTTGCCGTAGTACTGAGGCTCCGCCTTTGGCATGACTCCGCTCGCGGGCCAGCTTCCACGACTCATGTCTGAGAGCGGCCTCTTCAACTTGTCCTCCTGCAACGTCAAACAGAAGTTAGCCATACATAAGAACATGACGGTAAAGAAGAACAAAAATGCATCATGCATATAGATATACCTTCATGGCCTTGAAGCCCCAGTGGTTCCTGTTTCCTTGGCCGTGTGTCCCGTCTTTTCCACGGTTAGCCCGGGCCTTGATGCTCTTGGCAGCAAACTCTGCATCGTCGCCGAGCCACCTATCCACCAAACTCGCCCATCCGTCATGCCTTCCATAGCACCAACGAGGAACAACCTATGCAAATTTTGGAAGCATGACATGTGAGCACGAAACATATAGTTGACTGCTTGAAACAATGATAAGTTAGTAATAGTTACCATCATGAACTGCTCCCTGTTCAAGGTAAGTCGTTGCCTCTGCGCTTGAGTTTTGGTCATCTTTTGTTGCAGGTAGATGTGGTAGTACTGCGAGACGGCAACCCAGCGCACCTCGTACTGCAACTGACGATGCTTCTACATTGGATAGATCCTCACGAGGCATATAATAAATTATTATTTATTTCATCATCATATAAATGTTTATAAGCCAGGGGCTCGAGGGCTGATCAAGACTCGAATGTAGACGATAGTCAGATGGAATAGAAGAAAAAATATAGTGAGTAATGACACTTGAGTCAGTCGAACTTGATTAAGAAGCGCAGCACAAACTTGCGATCAACAGATGAAAGCGGTGCATAGCTCCTGCTGAGTGTATATGTCCTAAACTACTCTGATATCGACAGCATGCTACGCCCCCAGCACTCTCTCACCAAACTTGGAGCCCGTAGAGTTTTGCTAGCAAGGTACCCCCAAAGTAATCCAAAACATGGAACCCCCGTGGACACGCGCGCTCAACCGCCGAATACCTAAGTACCCTGGAAACGCCACACGCACTATTTCCCCGTTTATGGAGCCGCCTCGAAGAAAGAGCCCCCCACGCCGGGCGCAAGTAGTAGTCGGGTCCCTCCTCCGGTGTAGATGGATCGGCGTCGAAGTGGGTCTGGGTCTGGGCTCACCAGGTAGGGTTATGAGACACAGCGATGAAGATAGATCTTGGACGAACGGGGCCTGGATGACACTAGTCACAGGAAAAAAACAGAACCGGAGACGTGTATATTTTGAATGGAGGGGACTGAGGGGAAAAGAGGGGACGGTGCAGAAGGTGAAGAGTATGGCAGCGTTAGAGTATCATCAAAGTACTACGAAAGCAGGAGACGATACATTGTGACAGACTATGGGGATC
The DNA here is from genome assembly GCF_003073215.2 of Triticum urartu. NCBI lineage: Eukaryota > Viridiplantae > Streptophyta > Magnoliopsida > Poales > Poaceae > Triticum > Triticum urartu. The sequence goes on from NC_053024.1 coordinate 503,945,880, forward strand.
TATGCATGAGACAAAGTGGAGTATAAATGGGAAGTATCATATGTGGACTGAACTGCAGAAACGAATAAGAGGGGGAGTAGCTAGTCCTTTCGAAGACTACGCTTCTGGCAGCCTCCGTCTTGCAGCATGTAGAAGAGAGTAGACTGAAGTCCTCCAAGTAGCATCGCATAGCATAATCCTAACCGATGATCCTCCCCTCGTCGCCCTGTGAGAGAGCGATCAACCGGTTGTATCTGGCACTTGGAAGGGTGTGTTTTATTAAGTATCCAGTTCTAGTTGTCATAAGGTCAAGGTACAACTCCAAGTCGTCCTGTTACCGAAGATCACGGCTATTCGAATAGATTAACTTCCCTGCAGGGGTGCACCACATAACCCAACACGCTCGATCCCATTTGGCCGGACACACTTTTTCCTGGGTCATGCCCGAGCCTCGGAAGATCAACACTCGCAGCCCTACCTAGGCACAACAGAGTCAGCACGCCGGTCTAAATCCTATGGCAAGGGGGTCTGGGCCCATCGCCCATTGCACACCTGCACGTTGCGTACGCGGCCGGTGAGCAGACCTAGCCTCCCTTATACAAGAGCAGGCGTTAGTCCAACCCGGCGCGCGCCAGCTCAGTCGCTGATGTCACGAAGGCTTCGGCTGATACCACGACGTCGAGTGCCCATAACTGTCCCCGCGTAGATGGTTAGTGCGTATAGGCCAATAGCCAGACTCAGATCAAATACCAGATCTCGTTAAACGTGTTAAGTGTCCGGAAACACGGACGAGGGCAGATCCACCTTATCCTAGGTGGTCTAAGCCTGTGCCTACCGCAACAGTAACAGTCGGGGGCGTCGGAACACCAGGCCCACGCTCTACACCGGGAATGGAGTCACATGCATTGCCAGGCTCCCAACCGACAGTACAGACTAGGTAATGTACTGTGTATGTTATAATAGTAATAATGCCCGTGATCCTCATCCAAGTGATCACGGCACCAGTGTATGTATGGAGACGTGACAGAGTGTGGGCCATGATGAACACTAGATCCGAAATTAGTTTCAATAAAGGTAGGAATAGTAGAGTAGGATAATGGTAAAACGGTAACGATAGTCAAGGACAGGCTAATGCAATAGGATAGATGAGATGGAAATCAGGTAAACAGTGCTACAGATGGGGAGCTACTGCTAATTGCAGACTAGTCGAGGTAACAGAGAGAGAGGTCCTTATGACCAAGCGATATCTGTGATCAAAGGGGCGGCTTGCTGGTTGCTCTGGACCCAGGTAGGGATGTTCACATCATCACGTCGGTACTTGGGGGTCACGTCGGTCATCGGATGTCTAGCGAAAGAAGTAACGGAGGGGAGAACAATAAATAAAGAGTAGCAAACAATGATGACAACGATGCATGACATGAGCAACAGTGTGCTAGGTGTGCCCTAACGCGGTATGAGGTGGTACCGGTGAAGGGGGGAAACATCCGGGAAAATATCCCCGGTGTTTCACGTTTTCGGACAGATGAACCAGAGGGGGAAAGTTGCGTGTTTGCTATGCTAGGGATGCGTGGCGGACGAACGGGTTGCGTATCCGGATTCGTCCTCGTCGTTCTGAGCAACTTTCATGTACAAAGTTTTTTCATCCGAGCTACGATTATTTTATATTAATTTTAAAAGATTTAAATCATTTTTAGATTAATCATTAATTATTTTAATTCGAAATTGCATTTATGACATCAGCATGTCATCAGTCAGTCAACTCTGACCGTTGACTGGTCAAGCTGACACGTGGGTCCCACTGTCATTGACTGAGTTTATCTAAAACAGATTAATTAGTTTAAATAGTGATTAGGTTAATTTAACAGACCTAATTAAGTTAACTAATTAAGTAATCATTAATTAATTAATTATTTTAATTATATTTATTTCTTTTTTCTTTTTTTTAACAGGGGCGTGGGTGGGGGCCCCACTAGGCAGTGGCCCATAGGGGCAAACGGGCGCGGGCGAACGGACGCTGCTCGATCGGGCGCACGCCCGAGGGGCGCTGGGTACGCACGGCGCACGCCGGCGCCGGCGGCCAGGGCCAGAGGAGGCGGCAGAGGGATTGCCGCGGCGAGGTGCTATCGCCAGGGCTGCGCGTGGTGGGCGAGGCCGGCGAGGCCAGCGCGTGTGCGCATGGCCGGGAGGGCAGCAGCGGGGCGCGCCGCTGCGGCGTGCGACGCGACGACCAGCAAAGGCGGGGGCGGTTCGAGGCGGAGACGGGCACGCGAGCGCAATGAGCGGCCGGAGTGGGCGGGCACGGGGAGGCGGTGCACGGCGAGGACGGCGCAGAGGGCGCGTGCTCACCGCAGGCGCACGCGTGGGCGGTCTAACGTGCGGTGACCGCGAGCGAGGGGCGAGGCAGAGAAGGGGAGAGGCCCGGGGCCTCACCAGCGTTGATGGGGAGAGGGGGCGACGAGGCGTGAGAGGCCGGTCGTGGAGGAGGACGAAGACGGGCGGTCCGGCGACGCGGCGTCAGGGAGGCGGGGTGACTCGGGGCGAGGTGGCGGCGAGGTCTAGCGGCTTCAGAGGCAGGGCGGCGTCGGGCTCGTTGCCCCTTCCCGATCCAGATCGGGTCGGGGAAGAGGAGCGAGAGGGGAGGTGAGCCGGAGACGGGCGGCGGGCTGGTGCAGATGACGAGCGTCGCGCGGTCAGCGGCGAGGTCGGCGGCGGCGGCGAGCGGGATGGCTCCTGCGGTCGGATCATGGACGACCGATGCTAGATCGAGACGAGGGGGAGAGAGACGGGGGGAGGAGTGGGGATCGTGCGGGAGCAGTGGGGGTGGACCGGGCTAGGGTTTCCGTCGGGGGGGGGTTATGGAGGGGTTAGGTGGGCCGGCCCGGTTGGATGGCCAGCTGGGCTGAGGCCCAGCGTGGGGGGGGGTCTTTCTCTTTTCTTTTGTTGTTTTGTTTTTTTAGACCTTTTCTTTTTATTTATTTTCTTTTCTGTTTTATTTCTAGTTTTTTAATCTTTAGTTTTTACAAAAATCACCACTAGTACCTAAAGTAGTATTTATAAACAAACTGCTGTCACATCAATTCTTAACCCATAATAAAATATTTTTAATATTTTATAAAATCCAATAGGTATTTGTTTAATTGTTTTCACTACTGTTTTAATTAGTTTAGAGCCCTTAAACATTTTATCAAGGTTTGGTTTCTCCATCGTATTTACACCTGATTTATCTGACCCACCTTGAACATTTTGGTTTCATTGTTTGAAAACTTTTATTATTTGCCTTTAATTGAATTTGAATTTGAATCGGTTTCGAACTAACACGAGATTAGCGATAGTAATCAAGTGACGTGGTCATCATTAGTGAGAATTACTGTAGCATAGTCCGAGACGGCAACCCAGCGCACCTCGTACTGCAACTGACGAGCTTTCTTCTTCGCAGCCGCAAGCAAGACCACGTCGGCTCTGGCCTTGTGCTCGTCAAGAACTCTATAGAGTTGCTGCAATCATGCATAAACCAGAAGCAAACAAGGCATGAGTTGAGTGATTCAATGATAAACTATGAATGAAACTGAAGACAAGTGATTCAGAAGAGAACTTACCCAAAATTTGGTGATCACGGCCTTAGCGGCCGTCCCGTACTCCGCGTTGCTGCAAGCCTCGTAGTGGGCCCAGCTCGTGGCCAAAACCCGCAGCTGCGGGTCCCTGTCTGGCCGCGGGCAGAATAGGCCAGGCCAAAACTCCTTCAACAGGACAGTGATAAGGCCGTTCGGTTTACGGCCCTTTCCGCGAAGGATCCAGTTTCTGCAAAAGAATCAAATGATTGCCATGTGTACAATAAGAAAATGTTGTCATGTGTTGAAAATATGATTGAGAGGCACTTACTCTGTCCCCACAGGTTCAATGAGCCACTTGTGCTCCTCGATAGAAGGTGGTGTAGGTAGTCCGGCATTACCACGCAGCCACCCCTGCGGAGCACCCGGTGGCAAGTCACCCCACAACTCGGGATCAACATCCCCTCCACCCTCCTCCCTCCTCCTCCCTCCTCCTCGTCCTCCTCCTCCTCCTCGCCATCAGGAACATACTCCTCCTCCTCAGACTCAGAAGGTGCCTCTGTATAGGAGGGCATCGAAGAAGACCCTCCTATTTCGGACACGGCCCGGAGTTTTTTGCCCCGGCTGCCTCTCCCCCACCTCCTCCTCCTCTAGGGGCTCTCCCCCCACCGCCTCCTCCTCTAGGGTCTCCTCCCCCGACCCCTCCACCTCCCTGTGAGGTGTCATCCTCGCGTAGTCGGGAGGGAACCTTGTGGGCTCGTCCACTCCGAGTAAGTCCTTTGAATTTACTGAGGAAACTGGAGCCGCTGGACTTGCCCATGATTAGCAAACCTGCATTGAGAAGAGAATAAACAATTAGTAAGGATATCAATTAAACAAGCATACAGGAAAAACATTAATACCAGAAGAGCACATTAAGCATACTATTGTAATGATCATTAAAAGAACTTACATTTTCTAGAACCCATATGAATCATCACTATTGTAATCTATTTGTGGACCGGTCTCATCATCACTATCACGCATATCTTCTTCGTTGTCTGATGGAGGTGGAGGCTCTTCCTCATCGTCAGTCTTCATTTAACTTTTCAAGCATAATTATGTCTCTTTGATTCACAACTGCCTCACCATCAATCCGTGCGTCGTCGTCGTTTGGGTCCAGGTCAACATAACCCAAGTCATCATCCTCGTTGTTTCGGACCACGTCATCATGTTCCTCTTGATAGAACACTCCCTCGTATGTCATGGGGTTTATGTTGTAGTAATCATCATCGTTCGGGTCCGGTAGCTTACCATGCGGCGACACCTTGAACACAACTTCCCAACCCTTTAGGTACTCTTTCTGGCATGGGTAAGGCAGATAATATACTTGTGTGGCCTGGGTAGCGGCGATAAAGAGATCAGCTCCGGCATAGACGGTTGATGGTTTAACTTCAACTAAACCAACAGAAGGCGTATGTCTCAGACCCTTTTTGGGGTCGAACCTGTTGGGTTTGAGTAGTAATTTCAAAAATTCCTACGCACACGCAAGATCATGGTGATGCATAGCAACGAGGGGAGAGTATGATCTACGTACCCTTGTAGATCGCAACGGAAGCGTTGACACAACGTAGAGGAAGTAGTCGTACGTCTTCTTCCCGATCCGACCGATCCAAGCACCGTTACTCCGGCACCTCCGAGTTCTTAGCACACGTACAGCTCGATGACGATCCCCGGGCTCCGATCCAGCAAAGCTTCGGGGAGGAGTTCCGTCAGCACGACGGCGTGGTGACGATCTTGATGTTCTACCGACGCAGGGCTTCGCCTAAGCACTACAACGATATGATCGAGGTGGAATATGGTGGCAGGGGGCACCGCACACGGCTAAGGAACGATCTCAATGATCAACTTGTGTGTCTAGAGGTGCCCCCTGCCTCCGTATATAAAGGAGCCAAGGGGGAGGGGTGCGGCCAGCCCTATGGAGGAGGGCGCAGGAGGAGTCCTACTCCTACCGGGAGTAGGACTCCCCCCCCCAATCCTATTCCAACTAGGATTCCCAAGGGGGAAAGAGGAGAGGGTGGCCGGCCACCTCTCCTAGTCCTAATAGGACTAGGGGAGGGGGGAGGCGCGCAGCCCTTATGGGCAGCCCTTCACCTTTCCACTAGCCCAATAAGGCCCATATGCTCCCGGGGGGTTCCGGTAACCTCCCGGTACTCCGGTAAAATCCCGATTTCACCCGGAACACTTCCGATGTCCAAATATAGGCTTCCAATATATCAATCTTTATGTCTCGACCATTTCGAGACTCCTCGTCATGTTCGTGATCACATCCGGGACTCCGAACAACTTCGGTACATCAAAATGCATAAACTCATATATAACTGTCATCGTAACTTTAAGCGTGCGGACCCTGGGTTCGAGAACAATGTAGACATGACCGAGACACGTCTCCGGTCAATAACCAATAGCGGGACCTGGATGCCCATATTGGCTCCTACATATTCTACGAAGATCTTTATCGGTCAGACCGCATAACAACATACGTTGTTCCCTTTGTCATCGGTATGTTACTTGCCCGAGATTCGATCGTCGGTATCCAATACCTAGTTCAATCTCGTTACCGGCAAGTCTCTTTACTCGTTCCGTAATACATCATCTCACAACTAACTCATTAGTTGCAATGCTTGCAAGGCTTATGTGATGTGCATTACCGAGAGGGCCCAGAGATACCTCTCCGACAATCGGAGTGACAAATCCTAATCTCGAAATACGCCAACCCAACATGTACCTTTGGAGACACCTGTAGAGTCCTTTATAATCACCCAGTTACGTTGTGACGTTTGGTAGACAAAGTGTTCCTCCGGTAAACTGGAGTTGCATAATCTCATAGTATAGGAACATGTATAGTCATGAAGAAAGCAATAGCAACATACTAAACGATCGGGTGCTAAGCTAATGGAATGGGTCATGTCAATCAGATCATTCAACTAATGATGTGACCGTTAATCAAATAACAACTCTTTGTCATGGTTAGGAAACATAACCATCTTTGATTAACGAGCTAGATCAAGTAGAGGCATACTAGTGACACTCTGTTTGTCTATGTATTCACACATGTATTATGTTTCCGGTTAATACAATTCTAGCATGAATAATAAACACTTATCATGATTTAAGGAAATAAATAATAACTTTATTATTGCCTCTAGGGCATATTTCCTTCAGTCTCCCACTTGCACTAGAGTCAATAATCTAGATTACACGGTAATGATTCTAACACCCATGGAGTCTTGGTGCTGATCATGTTTTGCTCGTGGAAGAGGCTTAGTCAACGGGTCTGCAACATTCAGATCCGTATGTATCTTGCAAATCTCTATGTCTCCCACCTGGACTAAATCCCGGATGGAGTTGAAGCGTCTCTTGATGTGTTTGGTCCTTTTGTGAAATCTGGATTCCTTCGCCAAGGCAATAGCACCAGTATTGTCACAAAAGATTTTCATTGGACCCGATGCACTAGGTATGACACCTAGATCGGATATGAACTCCTTCATCCAGACTCCTTCGTTCGCTGCTTCCGAAGCAGCTATGTATTCTGCTTCACATGTAGATCCCGCTACGACGCTTTGTTTAGAACTGCACCAACTGACAGCTCCACCGTTTAATGTAAACACGTATCCGGTTTGCGATTTAGAATCGTCCGGATCAGTGTCAAAGCTTGCATCAACGTAACCTCTTACGGTGAGCTCTTTGTCACCTCCATATACGAGAAACATATCCTTAGTCCTTTTCAGGTATTTCAGGATGTTCTTGACCGCTGTCCAGTGATCCACTCCTGGATTACTTTGGTACCTCCCTGCTAAACTTATAGCAAGGCACACATCAGGTCTGGTACACAGCATTGCATACATGATAGAGCCTATGGCTGAAGCATAGGGAACATCTTTTATTTTCTCTCTATCTTCTGCAGTGGTCGGGCTTTGAGTCTTACTCAATCTCACACCTTGTAACACAGGCAAGAACCCTTTCTTTGCTTGATCCATTTTGAACTTCTTCAAAATCTTGTCAAGGTATGTGCTTTGTGAAAGTCCAATTAAGCGTCTTGATCTATCTCTATAGATCTTTATGCCTAATATGTAAGCAGCTTCACCGAGGTCTTTCATTGAAAAACTTTTATTCAAGTATCCCTTTATGCTATCCAGAAATTCTATATCATTTCCAATCAGTAATATGTCATCCACATATAATATCAGAAATGCTATAGAGCTCCCACTCACTTTCTTGTAAATACAGGCTTCTCCGAAAGTCTGTATAAAACCAAATGCTTTGATCACACTATCAAAGCGTTTATTCCAACTCCGAGAGGCTTGCACCAGTCCATAAATGGATCGCTGGAGCTTGCACACTTTGTTAGCTCCCTTTGGATCGACAAAACCTTCCGGTTGCATCATATACAACTCTTCTTCCAGAAATCCATTCAGGAATGCAGTTTTGACATCCATCTGCCAAATTTCATAATCATAAAATGCGGCAATGCTAACATGATTCGGACAGACTTAAGCATCGCTACGGGTGAGAAAGTCTCATCGTAGTCAATCCCTTGAGCTTGTCGAAAACCTTTTGCGACAAGTCGAGCTTTGTAGACAGTAACATTACCATCAGCGTCAGTCTTCTTCTTAAAGATCAATTTATTCTCAATTGCTTGCCGATCATCGGGCAAGTCAACCAAAGTCCATACTTTGTTCTCATACATGGATCCCATCTCAGATTTCATGGCTTCAAGCCACTTTGCGGAATCTGGGCTCATCATCGCTTCTTCATAGTTCGTAGGTTCATCATGATCTAATATCATGACCTCCAGAACAGGATTACCGTACCACTCTGGTGCGGATCTCACTCTGGTTGATCTACGAGTTTCTGTAGTATCTTGATCTAAAGTTTCATGATCATCATCATTAGCTTCCTCACTTATTGGTGTAGGTGTCGCAGAAATAGTTTTCTGTGATGTACTACTTCTCAATAAAGGAGTAGGTACAGTTACCTCGTCAAGTTCTACTTTCCTCCCACTCACTTCTTTCGAGAGAAACTCCTTCTCTAGAAAGTTTCCGAACTTAGCAACAAAAGTCTTGCCTTCGGATCTGTGATAGAAGGTGTATCCAACAGTTTCCTTTGGATATCCTATGAAGACACATTTCTCCGATTTGGGTTCGAGCTTATCAGGTTGAAGCTTTTTCACATAAGCATCGCAGCCCCAAACTTTAAGAAATGACAACTTTGGTTTCTTGCCAAACCATAGTTCATAAGGCGTCGTCTCAACGGATTTTGATGGTGCCCTATTTAACGTGAATGCGGCCGTCTCTAGAGCGTATCCCCAAAACGATAGCGGTAAATCAGTAAGAGACATCATAGATCGCACCATATCTAGTAAAGTACGATTACGACGTTCGGACACACCATTACGCTGTGGTGTTCCGGGTGGCGTGAGTTGCGAAACTATTCCACAATTTTTCAAATGTACACCAAACTCGTAACTCAAATATTCTCCTCCACGATCAGATCGTAGAAACTTTATTTTCTTGTTACGATGATTTTCAACTTCACTCTGAAATTCTTTGAACTTTTCAAATGTTTCAGACTTGTGTTTCATTAAGTAGATATACCCATATCTGCTTAAGTCATCTGTGAAGGTGAGAAAATAACGATATCCGCCACGAGCCTCAATATTCATCGGTCCACATACATCGGTATGTATGATTTCCAACAAATCTGTTGCTCTCTCCATAGTACCGGAGAACGGTGTTTTAGTCATCTTGCCCATGAGACACGGTTCGCAAGTACCAAGTGATTCATAATCAAGTGGTTCCAAAAGTCCATCAGCATGGAGTTTCTTCATGCGCTTTACACCGATATGACCTAAACGGCAGTGCCACAAATAAGTTGCACTTTCATTATCAACTCTGCATCTTTTGGTTTCAACATTATGAATATGTGTACTACTACTATCGAGATTCATCAAAAATAGACCACTCTTCAAGGGTGCATGACCATAAAAGATATTACTCATATAAATAGAACAACCATTATTCTCTAATTTAAATGAATAACCGTCTCGCATTAAACAAGATCCAGATATAATGTTCATGCTCAACGCTGGCACCAAATAACAATTATTTAGGTCTAATATTAATCCCGAAGGTAGATGTAGAGGTAGCGTGCCGACCGCGATCACATCGACTTTGGAACCGTTTCCCACGCGCATCGTCACCTCGTCCTTTGCTAGTGTCCGCTTATTCTGTAGTCCCTGTTTCGAGTTGCAAATATTAGCAACAGAACCAATATCAAATACCCAGGTGCTACTGCGAGCATTAGTAAGGTACACATCAATAACATGTATATCACATATACCTTTGTTCACCTTGCCATCCTTCTTATCCGCCAAATACTTGGGGCAGTTGCGCTTCCAGTGACCAGTCTGCTTGCAGTAGAAGCACTCAGTTTCAGGCTTAGGTCCAGACTTGGGTTTCTTCTCTTGAGCAGCAACTTGCTTGCTGTTCTTCTTGAAGTTCCCCTTCTTCTTTTTCCCTTTGCCCTTTTTCTTGAAACTAGTGGTTTTGTTAACCATCAACACTTGATGCTCCTTCTTGATTTCTACCTCCGCAGCTTTAAGCATCACGAAGAGCTCGGGAATAGTCTTGTTCATCCCTTGCATATTATAGTTCATCACGAAGCTCTTGTAGCTTGGTGGCAGTGATTGGAGAATTTTGTCAATGACGCAATCATCTGGAAGAGTAACTCCCAATTGAATCAAGTGGTTATTATACCTAGACATTTTGAGTATATGCTCACTGACAGAACTATTCTCCTCCATCTTGCAGCTATAGAACTTATTGGAGACTTCATATCTCTCAATTCGGGCATTTGCTTGAAATATTAACTTCAACTCCTGGAACATCTCATATGCTCCATGACGTTCAAAACGTCGTTGAAGTCCCGATTCTAAGCCGTAAAGCATGGCACACTGAACTATCGAGTAGTCATCAGCTTTGCTTTGCCAGACGTTCATAACTTCTGGTGTTGCTCTAGCAGCAGGCCTGGCACCCAGCGGTGCTTCCAGGACGTAATTCTTCTGTGCAGCAATGAGGATAATCCTCAAGTTACGGACCCAGTCCGTGTAATTGCTACCATCATCTTTCAACTTTGCTTTCTCAAGGAACGCATTAAAATTCAACGGAACAACAGCACGAGCCATCTATCTACAATCAACATAAACAAGCAAGATACTATCAGGTACTAAGTTCATGATAAGTTTTATGTTCAGTTAATCAAATTAATTAAGAACTCCCACTTAGATAGACATCCCTCTAATCCTCTAAGTGATCACGTGATCCAAATCAACTAAACCATACCCGATCATCACGTGATATGGAGTAGTTTTCAATGGTGAACATCGTTATGTTGATCATATCTACTATATGATTCACGCTCGACCTTTCGGTCTCTGTGTTCCGAGGCCATATCTGCATATGCTTGGCTCGTCAAGTATAACCTAAGTATTCCGCGTGTGCAACTGTTTTGCACTCGTTGTATTTGAACGTAGAGCCTATCACACCCGATCATCACGTGGTGTCTCAGCACGAAGAACTTTTGCAACGGTGCATACTCAGGGAGAACACTTCTTGATAATTTAGTGAGAGATCATCTTATAATGCTACCGTCAATCAAAGCAAGATAAGATGCATAAAAGGATAAACATCACATGCAATCAATATAAGTGATATGATATGGCCATCATCATCTTGTGCTTGTGATCTCCATCTCCGAAGCACCGTCATGATCACCATCGTCACCGGCACGACACCTTGATCTCCATCGTAGCATCGTTGTCGTCTCGCCAATCTTATGCTTCCACGACTATCACTACCGCTTAGTAATAAAGTAAAGCATTACATCGCGATTGCATTGCATACAATAAAGCGACAACCATATGGCTCCTGCCAGTTGCCGATAACTCGGTTACAAAACATGATCATCTCATACAATAAAATTTAGCATCATGCCTTGACCATATCACATCACAACATGCCCTGCAAAAACAAGTTAGACGTCCTCTACTTTGTTGTTGCAAGTTTTACGTGGCTGCTACGGGCTTAAGTAAGAACTCATCTCACCTACGCATCAAAACCACAACGATAGTTTGTCAAATAGACTCCGTTTTAACCTTCACAAGGACCGGGCGTAGTCACACTTGGTTCAACTAAAGTTGGAGAAACAGTCACCCGCAAGTCACCTTTGTGCAAAGCACGTCGGGGAAACCGGTCTCGCGTAAGCGTACGCGTAATGTCGGTCCGGGCCGCTTCATCCAACAATACCGCCGAACCAAAGTATGACATGCTGGTAGGCA
>NC_053024.1:503958783-503989290 GCF_003073215.2 Triticum urartu
GATGTAGTCGTACGTCTCCACGGTCCGACCGATCAAGCACCGAAACTACGGCACCTCCGAGTTCTAGCACACGTTCAGCTCGATGACGATCCCCGGACTCCGATCCAGCAAAGTGTCGGGGAAGAGTTCCGTCAGCACGACGGCGTGGTGACGATCTTGATGTACTACTGCAGCAGGGCTTCGCCTAAACTCCGCTACAATATTATCGAGGACTATGGTGGAAGGGGGCACCGCACACGGCTAAGAATATGATCACGTGGATCAACTTGTGTCTCTCTGGGGTGCCCCTGCCTCCGTATATAAAGGACCAAGAGGGGGAGGCCGGCCGGCCACATATGGCGCGCCAGGAGGAGTCCTACTCCCTCCGGGAGTAGGACTTCTCCCCCAATCCTTGTTGGAATAGGATTCATGATGTGGAAAAGAGAGAGAGAGAGAGAGAGAGAGAGAGAGAGAGAGAGAGAGAGAAGGAGGAGGGCGCCGACCCCCTCTCTCCTTGTCCTATTCGGACTAGGGGGAGGGGCGCGCGGCCCAAGCCCTGGCAGCCTCTCCTCTTCTTCCACTATGGCCCATTAAGGCCCATATAGCTCCCGGGGGGTTCCGGTAACCTCCCGGTACTCCGGTAAAATCCCGATTTCACCCGGAACACTTCCGATATCCAAACATAGGCTTCCAATATATCAATCTTTATGTATCGACCATTTCGAGACTCCTCGTCATGTCCGTGATCACATCCGGGACTCCGAACAACCTTCGGTACATCAAAATGCATAAACTCATAGTATAACTGTCATCGTAACCTTAAGCGTGCGGACCCTACGGGTTCGAGAACAATGTAGACATGACCGAGACACATCTCCGGTCAATAACCAATAGCGGGACCTGGATGCCCATATTGGCTCCTACATATTCTATGAAGATCTTTATCGGTCAGACCGCATAACAACATACGTTGTTCCCTTTGTCATCGGTATGTTACTTGTCTGAGATTCGATCGTCGGTATCCAATACCTAGTTCAATCTCGTTACCGGTAAGTCTCTTTACTCGTTCCGTAATACATCATCCCGCAACTAACTCATTAGTTGCAATGCTTGCAAGGCTTAAGTGATGTGCATTACCAAAGGGCCCAGAGATACCTCTCCGACAATCGGAGTGACAAATCCTAATCTCGAAATACGCCAACACAACATGTACCTTTGGAGACACCTGTAGAGCACCTTTATAATCACCCAGTTACGTTGTGACATTTGGTAGCACACAAAGTGTTCCTCCGGCAAACGGGAGTTGCATAATCTCATAGTCATAGGAACATGTATAAGTCATGAAGAAAGCAATAGCAACATACTAAACGATCGGGTGCTAAGCTAATGGAATGGGTCATGTCAATCACATCATTCTCCTAATGATGTGATCCCGTTAATCAAATAACAACTCTTTTGTTTATGGTTAGGAAACATAACCATCTTCGATTAATGAGCTAGTCAAGTAGAGGCATACCAGTGACACTTTGTTTGTCTATGTATTCACACAAGTATTATGTTTCCGGTTAATACAAGTCTAGCATGAATAATAAACATTTATCATGATATAAGGAAATAAATAATAACTTTATTATTGCCTCTAGGGCATATTTCCTTCAGTCTCCCACTTGCACTAGAGTCAATAATCTAGTTCACATCGCCATGTGATTTAACAGCAATAGTTCACATCACCATGTGATTAACACCCATAGTTCACATCGATATGTGATCAACACCCAAAAGGGTTTACTAGAGTCAGTAATCTAGTTCACATCGCTATGTGATTAACACCCAAAGAGTACTAAGGTGTGATCATGTTTTGCTTGTGAGATAATTTTAGTCAACGGGTCTGCCACATTCAGATCCGTAAGTATTTTGCGAATTTCTATGTCAACAATGCTCTGCACGGAGCTACTCTAGCTTATTGCTCCCACTTTCAATATGTATCTAGATCGAGACTTAGAGTCATCCAGATCTGTGTCAAAACTTGCATCGATGTAACTTTTTACGACGAACCTTTTTGTCACCTCCATAATTGAGAAATATTTCCTTATTCCACTAAGGATAATTTTGACCGCTGTCCAGTGATCTACTCTTAGATCACTATTGTACTCCCTTGCTTAACATAGTTTAGGGTATACAATAGATCTGGTACACAGCATGGCATACTTTATAGAACCTATGGCTGAGGCATAGGGAATGACTTTCATTCTCTTTCTATCTTCTGTCGTGGTCGAACTTTGAGTCTTACTCAACTTCACACCTTGTAACACAGGCAAGAAACTTTTTCTTTGACTGTTCCATTTTGAACTACTTCAAAATCTTGTCGAGGTATGTACTCATTGAAAAACTTATCAAGCGTCTTGATCTATCTCTATAGATCTTGATATTCAATATGTAAGCAGCTTTACCGAAGTCTTTCTTTGAAAAACTCCTTTCAAACACTCCTTTATGCTTTGCAGAATAATTCTACATTATTTCCGATTAACAATATGTCATACACATATACTTATCAGAAATGATGTAGTGCTCCCACTCACTTTCTTGTAAATACAGGGTTCACCGCAAGTCTGTATAAAATTTATATGCTTTGATCAACTTATCAAAGCGTATATTCCAACTCCGAGATGCTTGCACCAGTTCATAGATGGATCGCTGGAGCTTGCATATTTTGTTAGCACCTTTAGGATTGACAAAACCTTCTGGTTGTATCATATACAACTCTTCTTTAATAAATCTATTAAGGAATGCAGTTTTGTTTATCCATTTGCCAGATTTCATAAAATGCGGCAATTGGTAACATGATTCGGACAGACTTAAGCATAGATACGAGTGAGAAACTCTCATCATAGTCAACACCTTGAACTTTGTCGAAAACCTTTTGCGACAATTCTAGCTTTGTAGATAGTAACACTACTATCAGCGTCCGTCTTCCTCTTGAAGATCTATTTATTTTCTATGGCTTGCCGATCATCGAGCAAATCCATCAAAGTCCATACTTTGTTCTCATACATGGATCATATCTCAGATTTCATGGCCTCAAACCATTTCGCGGAATCTGGGCTCATCATCGCTTCCTCATAGTTCGCAAGTTCGTCATGGTCTAGTAACATGACTTCCAGAACAGGATTACCGTACCACTCTGGTGCGGATCTCACTCTGGTTTACCTACGAGATTTGGTAGTAACTTGATCTGAAAATACATGATCATCATCATTAGCTTCCTCACTAATTGGTGTAGTAGTCACAGGAACAGATTTCTATGATGAACTACTTTCCAATAAGGGAGAAGGTACAATTACCTTATCAAGTTTTTTTACTTTCCTCCCACTCACTTCTTTCGAGAGAAACTCCTTCTCTAGAAAGTTTCCGAATTTAGCAAAAAAAGTCTTGCCTTCAGATCTGTGATAGAAGGTGTATCCAATAGTTTCCTTTGGATATCCTATGAAGATTTACTTCTCCGATTTGGGTTCGAGCTTACCATGTTGAAACTTTTTCACATAAGCATCGCAGTCCCAAACTTTAAGAAACGACAACTTTGGTTTCTTGCCAAACCACAGTTCAGATTGTGTCGTCTCAACGGACTTAGATGGTGCCCTATTTAACGTGAATGCAGCTGTCTCTAATGCATAACCCCAAAACGATAGTGGTAGATCGGTAAGAGACATCATAGATCGCACCATATCTAATAAAGTACGGTTATGACATTCAGACACACCATTATGCTGCGGTGTTCCAGGTGGCATGAGTTTGTGAAACTATTCCACATTGTTTTAATTGAAGACCAAACTCGTAACTCAAATATTTGTCTCCCCGATCAGATCGTAGAAACTTTATTTTCTTGTCACGATGTTTTTCACTTCACTCTGAAATTCTTTGAACTTTTCAAATGTTTCAGACTTATGTTTCATCAAGTAGATATACCCATATCTGCTCAAATCATCTGTGAAGTTCAGAAAATAACGATACTTGTCGTGAGCCTTAACACTCATCGGACCGCATACATCAGTATGTATTATTTCCAATAAGTCAGTTGCTCGCTCCGGAGAACGGAGTTTTAGTCATCTTGCCCATGAGGCATGGTTCGCAAGCATCAAGTGATTCATAATCAAGTGATTCCAAAATCCCATCAGCATGGAGTTTCTTCATGCGCTTTACACCAATATGACCTAAACGGCAGTGCCACAAATAAGTTGCACTATCATTATTAACTTTGCATCTTTTGGTTTCAATATTATGATTATGTGTATCACTATGATCGAGATCCAATGAACTATTTTCATTGGGTGTGTAACCATATAAGGTTTTATTCATGTAAACAGAACAACAATTTATTCTCTTACTTGAATGAATAACCTTATTACAATAAACATGATCAAATCATATTCATGCTTAACGCAAACACCAAATAACACTTATTCAGGTTCAACACTAATCCCGAAAGTATAGGGAGTGTGCGATGATGATCATATCAATCTTGGAACCACTTCCAACACACATCGTCACTTCATCCTTAACTAGTCTCTGTTCATTCTGCAACTCCCGTTTCGAGTTACTACTCTTAGCAACTGAACCAGTATCAAATACCGAGGGGTTGCTACGAACACTAGTAAAATACACATCAATAATCTGTATATCAAATATACCTTTCTTCACTTTGCAATCCTTCTTATCCGCCAAATACTTGGGGCAGTTCTGCTTCCAGTGACTAGTCCCTTTGCAGTAGAAGCACTTAGTCTCAGGCTTAGGACCAGACTTGGGCTTCTTCACTTGAGCAGCAACTTGCTTGTCGTTCTTCTTGAAGTTCCCTTTCCTTCCCTTTGCCCTTTTCTTGAAACTAGTGGTCTTGTTAATCATCAACACTTGATGCTCTTTCTTGATTTCTACCTTCATCGATTTCAGCATTACGAAGAGCTTGGGAATCGTTTCCGTTATCCCTTGCATATTAGAGTTCATCATGAAGTTCTACTAACTTGGTGATGGTGACTAGAGAATTCTGTCAATCACTATTTTATCTGGAAGATTAACTCCCACTTGATTCAAGCGATTGTAGTACCCAGACAATCTGAGCACATGCTCACTGCTTGAGCTATTCTCCTCCATCTTTTAGCTATAGAACTTGTTGGAGACTTCATATCTCTCAACTCGGGTATTTGCTTGAAATATTAACTTCAACTCCTGGAACATCTCATATGTTCCATGACGTTCAAGACGTCATTGAAGTCCCGATTCTAAGCCGTTAAGCATGGTGCACTAAACTATCAAGTAGTCATCATATTGAGCTAGCCAAACGTCCATAACGTCTGCATCTGCTCCTGCAATAGGTATGTCACCTAGCGGTGCATCAAGGACATAATTCTTTTGTGCAGCAATGAGGATAAACCTCAGATCACGGATCCAATCCGCATCATTGCTACTAACATCTTTCAACACAATTTTTCTCTAGGAACATATCAAAATAAACATATGAAAGCAACAACGCGAGCTATTGATCTACAACATAGATATGCTAATACTACCAGGACTAAGTTCATGATAAATTAAAGTTCAATTAATCATATTACTTAAGAACTCCCACTTAGATAGACATCCCTCTAATCCTCTAAGTGATCACGTGATCCAAATCAACTAAACCATAACCGATCATCACGTGAAATGGAGTAGCTTTCAATGGTGAACATCACTATGTTGATCATATCTACTATATGATTCACACTCGACCTTTCGGTCTCAGTGTTCCGAGGCCATATCTGCATATGCTAGGCTCGTCAAGTTTAACCTGAGTATTCTGCGTGTGCAAAACTGGCTTGCACCTGTTGTAGATGGACGTAGAGCTTATCACACCCGATCATCACATGGTGTCTGGGCACGACGAACTTTGGCAACGGTGCATACTTAGGGAGAACACTTTTATCTTGAAATTTAGTGAGGAATCATCTTATAATGCTACCGTCAATGAAAGCAAGATAAGATGCATAAAAGATAAACATCACATGCAATCAAAATATGTGACATGATATGGCCATCATCATCTTGTGCCTTTGATCTCCATCTCCAAAGCATCGTCATGATTTCCATCGTCACCGGCATGACACCATGATCTCCATCATCTTCATCTATATCAATATGTCGTCACATGGTCGTCTCGCCAACTATTGCTCTTGCAACTATTGCTATCGCATAGCGATAAAGTAAAGCAATTATTTGGCGCTTGCATCTTATGCAATAAAGAGACAACCATAAGGCTTTTGCCAGTTGCCGATAACTTCAACAAAACATGATCATCTCATACAAAAACTTATATCTCATCATGTTTTGACCATATCACATCACAACATGCCCTGCAAAAACAAGTTAGACGTCCTCTACTTTGTTGTTGCAAGTTTTACATGGCTGCTACGGGCTTAAGCAAGAACCAATCTTACCTACGCATCAAAACCACAACGATAGTTTGTCAAGTTGGTGCTATTTTAACCTTCGCAAGGACCAGGCGTAGCCACACTCGGTTCAACTAAAGTTGGAGAAACTAACACCCGCCAGCCACCTGTGTGCAAAGCACGGCGGTAGAACCAGTCTCGCGTAAGCGTACGCGTAATGTCGGTCCAGGCTGCTTCATCCAACAATACCGCCGAACCAAAGTATGACATGCTGGTAAGCAGTATGACTTATATCGCCCACAACTCACTTGTGTTCTACTCGTGCATATAACATCAAACCATAAAAACCTAGGCTCGGATGCCACTGTTGGGTTACGTAGTAATTTCAAAAATTTCCCTACGCACACGCAAGATCATGGTGATGCATAGCAACGAGAGGGGAGAGTATGATCTACGTACCTTGTAGATCGACAACGGAAGCGTTTGGTTGATGTAGTCGTACGTCTCCACGGTCCGACCGATCAAGCACCGAAACTATGGCACCTCCGAGTTCTAGCACACGTTCAGCTCGATGACGATCCCCGGACTCCGATCCAGCAAAGTGTCGGGGAAGAGTTCCATCAGCACGACGGCGTGGTGACGATCTTGATGTACTACTGCAGCAGGGCTTCGCCTAAACTCCGCTACAATATTATCGAGGACCATGGTGGAAGGGGGCACCGCACACGGCTAAGAATATGATCACGTGGATCAACTTGTGTCTCTCTGGGGTGCCCCTGCCTCCGTATATAAAGGACCAAGAGGGGGAGGCCGGCCGGCCACATATGGCGCGCCAGGAGGAGTCCTACTCCCTCTGGGAGTAGGACTTCTCCCCCAATCCTTGTTGGAATAGGATTCATGATGTGGAAAAGAGAGAGAGAGAGAAGGAGGAGGGCGCCGGCCCCCTCTCTCCTTGTCCTATTCGGACTAGGGGGAGGGGCGCGCGGCCCAAGCCCTGGCAGCCTCTCCTCTTCTTCCACTATGGCCCATTAAGGCCCATATGGCTCCCGGGGGGTTCCGGTAACCTCCCGGTACTCCGGTAAAATCCCGATTTCACCCGGAACACTTCCGATATCCAAACATAGGCTTCCAATATATCAATCTTTATGTCTCGACCATTTCGAGACTCCTCGTCATGTCCGTGATCACATCCGGGACTCCGAACAACCTTCGGTACATCAAAATGCATAAACTCATAGTATAATTGTCATCGTAACCTTAAGCGTGCGGACCCTACGGGTTCGAGAACAATGTAGACATGACCGAGACACGTCTCCGGTCAATAACCAATAGCGGGACCTGGATGCCCATATTGGCTCCTACATATTCTACGAAGATCTTTATCGGTCAGACCGCATAACAACATACGTTGTTCCCTTTGTCATCGGTATGTTACTTGTCTGAGATTCGATCGTCGGTATCCAATACCTAGTTCAATCTCGTTACCGGCAAGTCTCTTTACTCATTCCGTAATACATCATCCCGCAACTAACTCATTAGTTGCAATGCTTGCAAGGCTTAAGTGATGTGCATTACCGAGAGGGCCCAGAGATACCTCTCCGACAATCAGAGTGACAAATCCTAATCTCGAAATACGCCAACCCAACATGTACCTTTGGAGACACCTGTAGAGCATCTTTATAATCACCCAGTTATGTTGTGACGTTTGGTAGCACACAAAGTGTTCCTCCGGCAAACGGGAGTTGCATAATCTCATAGTCATAGGAACATGTATAAGTCATGAAGAAAGCAATAGCAACATACTAAACGATCGAGTGCTAAGCTAATGGAATGGGTCATGTCAATCACATCATTCTCCTAATGATGTGATCCCGTTAATCAAATAACAACTCTTTTGTTTATGGTTAGGAAACATAACCATCTTCGATTAACGAGCTAGTCAAGTAGAGGCATACTAGTGACACTTTGTTTGTCTATGTATTCACACAAGTATTATGTTTCCGGTTAATACAATTCTAGCATGAATAATAAACATTTATCATGATATAAGGAAATAAATAATAACTTTATTATTGCCTCTAGGGAATATTTCCTTCAGTTAGGACACTTCGGAGCCCAGTGATTAGGATCACCGGAGACATGGCAAAGTTCCTTCCCCTTCTTATGAGAATTCTTCTTGAAGTTGGTAGAATGTGATGGCTTGTTCTTTGTATCAAACTTGCCTTTGCCCTGAGTTTTGTTCTTATTGTTTTTAAACTTGTTGGGCTGGGAGTTCTTCTTCTGTACCATGTGGGCACTAGAACCTCCCTCAGCAACTCGAGCACGTGTGTCCTTTACTCTCGCCTTCTCTTCAACATCAAGAGTACCAATGAGATCCGCAACGGAAAACTCCTGTCTCTTGTGTTTCAGGGAAGTAGCAAAATTGTTCCACGAAGGTGGAAGCTAGGCAATGATGCCTCCGGAAACAAATTTGTCCGGCAACACACACTTGAAGTACTCAAGTTCTTTTGCGAGCGACTGTATCTCATGAGCCTGCTATACAACAAGGCGCTCATCAGTCATCTTGTAGTCATAGAATTGCTCCATGACGTACAACTCACTGCCGGCGTCCGAGGCACCAAACTTGGCCTCGAGCGCGGCCCACATGTCCTTGCCGTTGTCAAACGACATATACGAATCCACAATGGAGTCATCAAGAACACTCAAAAGAGCGCCTTTAAAGAGGGTATCGATCTTCTCAAAAGCTTTCAGCTGTGCTGGATTAAGATCGCCCTCAGGCTTGCCCTTGGTGGCATCATAGCAGCCCATGGTCTGAAACCAGTAGAATGCTCTCGTGCGCCACCTCTTATATTGCGCCCCCTTAAAGGCAGGCGGCTTCAGATGCGCAGCAAAACCACTCGGAGTAAATTTCCTATAATCAGGTTTTTGGATTGTTGGAAATATGAGCAAATTACTACGAGATTTAATCCGAATAAACAGAAGATAAATCATGACCACATCAGCAGAGATTAAACTAATCATGCGAACTAGCATAGAGATGAACATATCACATCTAGGGCACATACTAGAAGCATGAATTCTACCATGATCTCGAACAGGAAGGATAGAATCACATACGGTGCAGCGGGTGCAGCACCGCCGACGTTGACGTTGTCGCCCATGTCGTCGAGGACGAGGTTGCCGAGGCCGGGGAAGAAGTCGTCGTTCGCGAAGTCGTCGCTACCAACAGTCGCGCGAGTGCGCTCCCCAAAAACCTGATCGCCCCTCTCCCGTATAGGATCACGAGAGGCGGGGTTCCGGAGGCCTGCTATCCCTTCTCGCGGTGCACGCCGGAAGGAGGGATGGAGAAGACTTGCTTGGCGGCGCAATGATCTGAAACGGTGGTGAGAAACCATACGAAGCGGCGGCGGCTAGGGTAGACGTCTGCCTGACTATATAGTGCGGGCCGGGTAGGTCGTGGGAGTAAACCCCACGTCCGAGTCGTCACGATACAAAAGAATCGGAAACAGTTCAGTAATTAACGCGTTCGTTAATTATTAATTAATGACTCATTAATTTTCCCATGCAGCAAAATATAGACAACGTGCATAGCTCTGTCCTCGGCTTGGCTCAATCCCGCAACCCGTCGTGACGTGGCGTGGCGTGGCGTGGCGAGGCGAGCGAGGAGAAGGAGCGCGCGTGTAGGTCTGCTCTTCTTATGCTTATACAAGTGGTAGAAGAGCTCACCTTATAAAGAGGTGCAACTCTCTCTCAACTTTCGGGGTGGGACTAAACTTTATCCTCACTCACTCCACTCACATGTGTGCATGAATGGGCCAAGAGAATTTTAGAATTTTAGTTGGGCTTTGGGCCAAAGGCCTACTAGCAAAATTTCAACAATCCCCCACAAAGTCTCATTGGAACATCTCATCATTTAGTTCCAAAACATTGTTTTATATATCGGTGCTTAGTGGAGACTGTGAAGTTGAACTTCCACTTAGAAATTTATGCTACAGTAGATCACAACTTGAATAGTGGACTATGCCTTGAACTACAAGTTTTTTGTGAAACTAGTTTCACACAAATTCTTGACCGATACTGGGCTGCCGCAAGGCTTCCCCGCTGGTGGAGCGTATACGTCATACTCCAGGGCCTTTCATGAATTTATTAGAGAACACCCAATTCTCACAGACTGCGACGTTAACAGTCAAATTCATATAGGTGTGTTCCTCAGAAGATGTTCTGCAGGACAACATCTCTGCTTACCCGAATAAGCCACTTGGAACACATTAAGATAAGTATCAACCTGCCATGCAGATCAGGAGAGTATTGCATCTTCACGGAGTGGGATAATTAATATAGGGACACTCTCCTCCCAGCTGACCAATAGCTTGTCTCCCACTTCTACTTCACGGGATCTCCGATCACATAGAGTGGTTTACCACTATGGACAACTCATGCGGTGGGTCTCAAACCCATCTCCATCGATGCATTATCTATCACATTACGTGATAGACCCTTTGTGAAGGGATCTGCCAAGTTTTTCGACGTTTGGATATAATCCAATGTAATAACTCCGGAGTTCCTCAATTTTCTGACAGATTTTAGTCTCCTCTTCACATGCCTTGAGGACTTCATATTATCCTTAGAACTGTTTATCTTGACGATCACAGTTTGATTATCACAGTTCATCAGGATAGGGGGTATTGGTTTTTCAACCATAGGTAAGTCTATCAAGAGTTCACGAAGCCACTCTGCTTCAACAGTGGCAGTGTCTAATGCTGTGAGTTCTGCTTCCATAGTTGACCTCGTTAAGATGGTCTGCTTGCAAGACTTCCAGGAAACAGCGCCACCACCAAGTGTAAAAACATAACCACTTGTGGCCTTAATCTCATCAGCATCAAATATCCAGTTTGAGTCACTATAACCCTCCAGTACCCTTGGATACCCGGTGTAGTGAATCCCATAGCTCGCGGTGCCTTTCAAATAGCGCATAACTCTCTCAAGCTCATGCCAATGATCATCTCCCGGTTTTGACACAAACCGACTCAGCTTGCTCACAACAAAAGAGATGTCAGGCCTCGTGGCACTCGCCAAATACATAAGCGAGCCAATAATCTGAGAATACCTCAGTTGATCTCTAGCAATCCGTCGATTCTTTCAAAGCAACACACTAGCATCATATGGAGTTGGAGAAGGCATGCAGTCGCTATACCCAAAACGACTCAAGACCTTTTCCACATAATGAGACTGAAGCAGTGTGATCCCATCATTCTCATCTCTCAACAGCTTGATGTTTAAGATAACATCAGCTACTCCTAGATCCTTCATCTCAAAAAAGCGAGATAAGAAATCCTTAACCTCCTTGATTAAATCAAGTTTGGTTCCAAAGATCAATATGTCGTCGACATACAGACAAAGAATAACTCCTTCGCCCCCACCATAGCGATAGTACACGCACTTGTCACCATCGTTTACTACAAAGCCGGCAGCAGTTAATGTTCTTTCGAACTTCTCATGCCACTCCTTAGGAGCTTGTTTAAGGCCATATAAAGACTTTAATAACTTGCACACCTTTCCTTCTTGACCAGGTACTACAAAACCATCTGGCTGATCCATGTAAATTTCCTCCTTCAACTCTCCATTGAGGAAAACCGTCTTAACGTCCATTTGATGAACGAGAAGACCATGTGAGGCAGCCAGTAATAGTAGCACCCGAATTGTGGTCGGTCTAGCCATGGGTGAGTAAGTATCAAAGAAGTCTTCACCTTCTTTCTGGGTATAACCCTTGGCCACAAGTCGTGCCTTGTACTTTTCAATCGTACCATCAGGTCTAAGCTTCTTCTTGAACACCCACTTACATCCTACAGGTTTGCACCCATAAGGACGTACAGCTTCCTTCCAGTAGTCAACATCAGGAGATGCATAGGCTTCTGAAATAGTCCTGGGTGTGTCATCCACGAGGTACACAATGAAATCATCACCAAAAGACTTTGCAGTCCTTTGTCTCTTACTCCTCATAGGAGTTCCATTGTTACCCTCAACAGGATTCTCAACGTGTTCCATCGCAATGGTGGGTTCAGGAATTACAGTGAATTCCTCACTAGATGGAGTAGGTATCTCCTGATTTGATGAACTCGACATATCCTTCATAGGAAATATGTCCTCAAAGAAAGTTGCATCATTTGATTCCATAATCGTACCAACATGCATGTCGGATACTTCAGATTTTATTATCAAAAATCTATAGCCGATGTTATGAAAAGCATAGCCCAGAAGAACACAATCCACGGTTTTTGGTCCAAGCTTGCGCTTCTTGGGAATTGGTATATTGACTTTCACCAAACAACCCCAAGTACGTAGGTAAGAGAGTTTCAACCTTTTCCTTTCCCATTCCTCAAATGGAGTCATGGTCTTATGCTTTGTGGGAACTCGGTTTAGGACATGACACGCAGTCATTAGCGCCTCCCCCCACCATTCCTTGGATAGACCCGAAGTGTCTAACATGGTGTTAACCATATCAGTTAGAGTTCGGTTCTTTCTTTCGGCTACCCCATTTGACTGGGGTGAGTAGGGAGGCGTCCTTTCATGGATTATACCATGTTCCGCACAAAACAGATCAAATTCATTGGAAAAATACTCTCCACCACGATCGGACCTAAGCCGTTTAATTTTTCGATCAAGTTGGTTCTCTGGCTCAGCTTTATAGTTTTTAAAGAAAGTCAAAGCCTCGTCTTTTGATTTCAGAAGATACACATAACAATATCTAGTGGAGTCATCAATCAACGTCATGAAGTATCTCTTTCCACCTTTTGTCAACACGCCATTCATCTCACAAAGATCAGAATGTATAAGCTCTAGTGGCGCCAAGTCTCTTGCCTCTGTAGTCTTATCGGATTTGCGAGGTTGCTTAGCTTGCACACATACTTGGCACTTGGAGCCTTTGACAGTAGAGATTTTCGGAATTAAATTCATATTGGCTAACCGCGTCATGCAACCAAAGTTAATATGATAGAGTCGTGAATGCCAAATACCAGACTCATTATTATGGCAAACATTATTAATAACTTTAGTGCAAATATCTGACAAAGATAGGCGGAACAAGCCTCCGCACTCATAGCCTTTTTCAACAAATTGTCCACACTCAGAAATTACAACTTTATTGGATTTGAAAACCAACTTAAAACCATCTCGACATAAACGGGAACCGCTAACGAGATTTTTATTGATGGACGGCACATGATGAACGTTCTTCAGACGCACAGTCTTCCCCGAAGTAAACTTCAGATCGACCATACCAACACCTCGAACGATGGCATGTGACCCGTTCCCCATCAGCACGGGTGAAGTCCCTGTTGCCTGGTAAGAAGAAAACATGGAGGCGTCAGCACAAACATGTACATTGGCACCGGTGTCAATTAACCAATCAGGGGATTGAAATACTGAAAAGATGGTAGGAAAAATACCGTACCCTGATTCCTTCATATCAGTATCACCGATGACAACATTAGCGGACTTGCCGCTCTTCTCATGTTCGCGCTCCTCAAAGCGGTTAGGACACTTCGGAGCCCAGTGATTAGGATCACCGCAGACATGGCAAAGTCCCTTCCCCTTTTTATGAGAATTCTTCTTGAAGTTGGTAGAATGTGATGGCTTGTTCTTTGTATCAAACTTGCCTTTTCCCTGAGTTTTGTTCTTATTGTTTTTGAACTTGTTGGGCTGGGAGTTCTTCTTCTGTACCATGTGGGCACTAGAACCTCCCTCAGCAACTCGAGCACGTGTGTCCTTTGCTCTCGCCTTCTCTTCAACATTAAGAGTACCAATGAGATCCGCAACGGAAAACTCCTGTCTCTTGTGTTTCAGGGAAGTAGCAAAATTGTTCCACGAAGGTGGAAGCTTGGCAATGATGCCTCCGGCAACAAATTTGTCTGGCAACACACACTTGAAGTACTCAAGTTCTTTTGCGAGCGACTGTATCTCATGAGCCTGCTGTACAACAGGGCGCTCATCAGTCATCTTGTAGTCATAGAATTGCTCCATGACGTACAACTCGCTGCCGGCGTCCGAGACACCAAACTTGGCCTCGAGCGCAGCCCACATGTCCTTGCCGTTGTCAAACGACATATACGAATCCACAATGGAGTCATCAAGAACACTCAGAAGAGTGCCTTTAAAGAGGGTATCGATCTTCTCAAAAACTTCCAGCTGTGCTGGATTAAGATCGCCCCCAGGCTTGTCCTTGGTGGCATCATAGCAGCCCATGGTCTGAAACCAGTAGACTGCTCTCGTGCGCCACCTCTTATATTGCGCCCCCTTAAAGGCAGGCGGCTTCAGATGCGCAGCAAAACCATTCGGAGTAAATTGCCTATAATCAGGTTTTTGGATTGTTGGAAATATGAGCAAATTACTACGAGATTTAATCCAAATAAACAGAAGATAAATCATGACCACAGCAGCAGAGATTAAACTAATCATGCGAACTAGCATAGAGATGAACATATCACATCTAGGGCACATACTAGAAGCATGAATTCTACCACGATCTCGAACAGGAAGGATAGAATCGCATACGGTGCAGCGGGTGCAGCATCGCCGGCGTTGACGTTGTCACCCATGTCGTCGAGGACGAGGTTGCCGAGGTCGGGGAAGAAGTCGTCGTTCGCGAAGTCGTCGCTGCCAGCAGTCGCGCGAGTGCGCTCCCCAAAAACCTGATCGCCCCTCTCCCGTACAGGATCACGAGAGGCGGGGTTCCGGAGGCCTGCTGTCCCTTCTCGCGGTGCACGCTGGAAGGAGGGATGGAGAAGACTTGCTTGGCGGCGCAATGATCTGAAACGGTGGTGAGAAACCATACGAAGCGGCGGCGGCTAGGGTAGACGTCTGCCTGACTATATAGTGCGGGCCGGGTAGGTCGTGGGAGTAAACCCCACGTCCGAGTCGTCATGATACAAAAGAATCGGAAACGGTTCAGTAATTAACGCGTCCGTTAATTATTAATTAATGACTCATTAATTTTCCCATGCAGCAAAAATATAGACAACGTGCATAGCTCTGTCCTCGGCTCGGCTCAATCCTGCAACCCGTCGTGACGTGGCGTGGCGAGGCGAGCGAGGAGAAGGAGCGCGCGTGTAGGTCTCCTCTTCTCATGCTTATACAAGTGGTAGAAGAGCTCACCTTATAAAGAGGTGCAACTCTCTCTCAACTTCCAGGGTAGGACTAAACTTTAGCCTCACTCATTCCACTCACATGTGTGCATAAATAGGTCAAAAGAATTTTAAAATTTTAATTGAGCTTTGAGACAAAGAACTACTAGCAAAATTCCAACATGAGTCCTGGAACGGTAGTCCTCTCCGGACTAGTCTGTCAGACGTCCAACACATGTTGCCAAGGACAAGCCATGAGAAAAAGCAGCACGGCAATGGAGCCCTTGATTTCCACGAGAAGTCTGCGGTAGGGATGATCACACGGCCAGCAAATCTAGCAGCGTACCCGATCTGACTGAAAAGTCACCACCTAGCTCCCACGGCCATCTAACCGAGTATTTTAGTTTTAATAGTTTCAGACCACCGTACGTGCATGTAAATGTACATCAGCATGGTGTATTTTTTTTCAGAGAGCATGCTGTATTCGTGGACGAGACATGATTGCCGTCGCGCTCAGCAGTGCAATGCAACGGCCAACCGATTGAGACGAGTAGTCCCCCATTTGCCAATAGCTTCGAGGCGTTGTAGTTGAGACGCGGTACTGGCAATTCAATTAGCCGGTACGAAAGCTCCCGGCCAGCAACCGTATCTATGTATTCAATTGCCAGCAGCTTTGGTTCCAACTTGTATGAGTATTAATGCATTGCATGCATGCGTGCCTTCTGGTCTCGTCGTTCTCTCCGTAGGGTCAGAATGTACAACATCGGTATTCCTTGTCCGCGATGGATGTATTAGTTTGCATTTACCTTTGGCAAAAAGCCTGAGTGTGGATTTTGTGCTTTGGGACTTGGGAGGAAGACATGTTCCGTGTATTTTAGAAATTAGAGAAGCTTCAACAGAAATCCAATAAAATATGGGATGCTTGAGTTTGTTAGGGCATTTTTAACCAATCCCCTATAAAATAAAGGAGTATCCGGCCGAGTAAACCATAAGTTTTGGTTGGTTCTAGCCGACCCCCTAGACTTAGCGGAGTAAAACATAAATTTGCATAAATTCAATCTAGTCTCAACCAAAATTTGCATAAATTCAAATATAAGTTCAACATAGTTTTGATAACCGAACATTAAACAAAATTCAAACATACTACTAAACTTAAACTACACTAGACTACTCATCGACCATAGTGGAGGTTGAGCCAATCCTTCCTCGATAGGCCACCGCCGATGAGACATGGGTCCAGGCTGGTGCCGTCATCGTCGCGGTCGGGGAAGATGCTTCGCCACTCCTCAACATAGAACTCCTCTTCCTCGCCGCCCTCCTCGTCGCCTTGCACCTCATTGTCGGAGATGACGATGACCTCCCCACCATTGTCGGCGAAGACCGCCCGCTCCGCCTCCACAAGCTCAGGTGCTGGTGCTGGAGGTCCTCTACGTATGCCTCGTAGACTGCCTCCGCCTCGAGGCACTCCCGAGCCATCGCCGTGCTCACCACCCCCGACGCCGGCGGGTCGAGGTGGACCGGCGTCGTCGCAAATAGAAAGTTGACCCGCGTGATGGAGTCGTGGAACCAGACTTGCCACCGGTCATACTCCATCTTCGCAAGCTTCGCCGTGTGGAACGACCCAAGTCACTTTCTCTTGCGGGTCTGCTGGTCGGTGACCTCCGCCACCCATATCCCCCACGACCGCTGCCGGACACCGAGGTATGTCCTCTGCGGTGGCCGCGATGGAGGGAGCTCCGGGAAGTCGGCGAACCAGGCAGGGGCGGGCGGATCGGGCGAGCGGCGGCGGCTCGAAGATGTGCCGCTTGAGGACGACCCGTGGGCATGGCGGCACGGTTCCACGCTGGAGATCGGCAAGGAGGGGGGGGGGTCTTCGGCCACCGCGTCCGGCCATTGGAAGAAGAGGGGGCGGCAGGGACCGGCGGGGGACGCGTCGGCGGTAGGGCGAGAGGGAGGAGAGGAGGCAGATGAGGGGAAGAGAAGAGATATTTTTTTACTCGGCCGTCGAGCAGCGGAGTAAATATAGAAAGATTCGCCGCGGCTGAGTATAATTTTTACTCCGCTAACACCGATTGGGAATCGGCTAGATGCCGGTTAGAGGAGTAAAATCGGAATTTTACTCATCTAATCGATTGTTGGGGATCGGTTAAAAATGCCATTATCTTTGCATATCTCACAAATGAATTGTACTTCATGAAACTTGAAACCTGGAAGCAAATTTGATTCATCAAAATGTGTTATTTTTCTTTAGACTTTTGGGATCACAGCAGAATTATTTTCTCAAACGGGAATATATGCACCCGAGCACACTTGATGGTTTTGGGGTATATCTACAGTCTATGGCTGGGTACACTGCAGAGGTCGTCCCCGCAGAAGAGAAGAAAAAGATTGTCCTGATTAAACTTTGGAGTGCTTGTATTTCGCAAAAAGTAAATAAACTGATGTATTAGTAGCAACAGTGTAAACATTGGCATCTACTGATCTTGCCACGTCAGCTGGTGATCCATATCCTTTTGACGTCCTCAGCTCGTCGCACTATCTCAGTGATATTCGGCGGGGTTCGATGATTGCTCAGGGATTTGCATAGTTGCATCATTACATGGCAGTGGCACTCTGGCAGCATGCATATTGTCCCCGCTACGTACAAGCCCAGTTCAATCTTCGGGAGTAGAAGTAAAATTCCAACCATCCAAGGTCGGCAGTAGGGGAATTTCCAACGGCGATCCTCAAACCCCCCGTAGATGTCTGCATCGTGCTATTCAGATCACGGAAGTTACCTAACGTGTCGGTGATACAGTCCGGACATACTTTCTTTTGCAAACAGGAGACGAACGCGAGGGAGCTTCGCGGGCGTCCGAATTGCCCTTAAGCCTGCTTCCAACCTCACTGGCCCACCCAAACCCCTCACATGTCCCTTCCGCGTTTTTCTTCCGATGCACGCGCCGCCTACCGCGGCGCATTCATGCAGTCCCAGAGCATGGAGCGGCCGGCATTGATGCCGCGCGATGTGACCGGAGGGTGACGCTGACCGATTCGACCTCTCGGCAGCCGCCCCATCAATGCGGACGTAGCTGATGAAGCGATTTCCCGTCAGATCCCTCGGTAGGGTTCATGATGAGACCGAAAGTATCGGAGCGGAGTCTGCAAACACAGTTTACCTAGGTTCGAGCCTCCGAAGAGTAATACTTTATGCCATGCTTTCTTTTCATATTCATGATGAGAGGATACCTCGTGCAGAGGATTACAATGGTGCATGATATGTCTACCGAGAGTTTTTTCTAGATTGGATCCCTATAAGGGCCCTAGACCTCCCTTTATATAGACAAGAGAGGGCCGCCATCTTCCTTGGGATACATGCTAGTCTGCCCTCTCCTTAGGGTTCCGCGATATTCTCTGGGCCTGGTGGGCCCTAGTCGAAGTAGAGGCTGGGCTCCTTTATGTTAGGCACCCTTGGTCTAGGGCCCCGTCAGTAGCCCCCGAGCGTGACAGGGCTCGTGATCATCCGGGCTCAGAGATCTCCGCCGGGCTCTTCTCCTTATGCCTCCGGCCACCTGAACTCCCCATTGGGAGGTCCTGTCCTTCCTCGTGTTGACTACGTCGCCGCATTGTTTTCGGACAAGGCCGGTCAAATCCTAGTGGGCCAATCCATGAATCGCCAAACTCCATCTTGGATGTGGTTCTTATGCCAGCCCTTTATTAAAGGGAGTGATGGAGCAATGTATGTTCTATGAAGGAATACTCGATGGATTTCGATACCAGCATCTCAACCCTAAACACTGAAAATTTTGATTCTAACATGTTGAAAACTCTACCATTGTAGAATTTATGAGGTACTATGATCTGAACACCAACAAACCATTTTGTTATCCATTTTCCTAAACCCACCTAACATTGTTTGTGACATGAAGCATTTTGTGTGACACTACAAATCGTCCAAGAAAATGGACGTGTCTAGTGACGCCAAAAGCGTCGCAGAATTACAGGCCAGAACACCACCGAAGTTGGCTAGGGTGTTGCCCGTGAGGAAACACCTCTTGACGATGGATCAACATAAAAAATGATTTTAGACAAAGTCTCCTGTTTTGTCGTTAGGATTTTTGTCACTAAATAGATGGAATTTTATAGTGATGTTTGCGGACTGACGCGCTGCTTTCGTCGCTCTCATGCGGGAGCCATCTCACCTCGTCGATGACAACTGAGAAATCTTCATGCACGTGCTCCTAAGGATCAACAAACAGGAGTCGCAACCCTTACATCGATATGAAGAATTTGACATTGAACCTCGACGTCGCTTGCGCACGACAAGAAACCCTAACCTCGTCGTCCTGATGAGCCGGTAGAAAATTACGATGGAATCAAGTCCAATCTGTTGCGGCGGGTGGACTTGGGAGGACCGAATCCTCGAAGACAAACTCAAAGATGAAGGGCTGCCATCTGTTCGAGCACCGCCTCCACAAGTGGACTAAAATCCTATCTTATCTACATGTTGGAGCCGATGCATGCACTAGGATTCCCCTCTTTGTCACTGGCGGCCCAAGCCACGGGCCTAGGGGAGATGAATCCACATGCTCACCAGTAAAAAGTGAGGAGATGAAGGTTTCACCCTAAGCTGCCTTACGATGCTTCTACTTCTATCCCCTTTCCATCTAGCTTAGTTGGACCTCAATTGCATCAACACGCTTGACCGAATCCGTATTCGCACGATAAACCAGATCATTCGCCAGGACGGGCCAGGCTTCGAGCCGGGCTTGCAATAGCTAGACCTTCAAACTCGAAGCCTGTCATGAAGTTCGAATCACTCCTTTTACAAGCCCGACGCTCAGCTCGAACGACACTTTCCGGTATCTCCACGTGCAGGCCTAGCCCAAAACCCGAAAATCCTCCTGAAACCATGAACAAGATAAACCTGGAAAATGAGGATTGCGAAGCCCGACCCGGCCCAGGTTTTTGGGCCGGGCTGTCCATAACAGGCCTATCGCACGAGTTTAGGCTTCCGGTGAAAATCTCGTGATATGCAACACTGCCACACTGGCATGATCATAATCTACGTGGTAGGAAATTTTATTTTTACTTTGTGCCCGTGTACCCTCGACCCGTACCCCCAACGGGGCAGAACTGCCATTTTTTACCGCGCAGGATGACAGATCAGCAAAGAGATTCCACAAGAGTGAGAAGCCAGTCACATGGAGATACCATTCGCGCGCATAGTACGTGTGCTGAACCAGTAACCAGACAAAGCACATAATGCGAGAGGTAAATCTAACGAGCGGCATGCGACCTGCGAGCGCGACGCGGCATGCAGCACCACCGGATAAGCCACACCGGCGCCCCGATGCCTGCCCTGCCCCCACGGGCCAGCCACAGGCGCCACAGCCAGTCTACAAGCCTCCGGGCCGGGGCCCCGCGCGTCACCCTCAGCCACTGTCGGTGCCCTCCCCTCGCATTTCAGGTCGCTCTCTTCCCCCGTCCGGCAGATCCCATCGCCCCTCCCGCGCTGCTCTACCGTTTCCATACACACACATCGGACGGAGCCGCTCGGTTCGCCACCTCCCCCGGTCTCAAGTCTCACTGCCTCGTCTCACTCTCTCACTGATGCCTATAACTCCCCGCGCCACGCACCTCTCCCGCCCCCTCCCCGCGTTCCCACACCGCCACGCGCATACGGACTCCTCGAGCTGGAGCGTGGGCTCGTGTAGCCTCGTTCGTTCATGAGCGGCGGCGAGTCGGCGGCCTCGCGCGAGGAAAAGGACTCTGAGCAATGAGGCTGTACATCACGGCGGCGGCCGGCGACGACGACGTGACGAAGCCGAAGGCGCCGCAGCTGCAGGCGGCGCGGCGAGGCTACCGTTCCGTTGTGGTCACGGGGCTCCTGGCCGGCGTGCTCCTCTTCCGCGCCGCGCTCCTCGCCATCGAGACCGGCGCCTCCCTCTGCCCTTCCGCCACCGGTAACGAAGCTCGTTCGCAGCCCATTTTTCCTCTTCCTCGTCGGTGATTTGTGGCGTGTCCACCGGTTAATTGCTCCCCCATTCTCGTGTGCGAGCGCCTCAGGTTGCTCGGACTGGAGGGCGGGGCTCGGGCGCTGGCTCTACGGCGGCGGCGGCGACGCGACGGAGGTGAGTCCGGCCGACCTGGCCTCTACTACCAGTGTACTAGTGTGTTAGGCCCGTGTCCGATCGTGCGCGTCAAAATGTGTTTGGACTTTGGCAGGCCGCGTAATAAGTTAGGCGTCGGGCTTTCTACTTGTACGTGAGCTTTGACATCTTTTTTACCCGCGGCTGCGTGGCGGAAATGGGTGGTGGATGGGCACGGAGATTCTCACGCGCTTCTGCTCCCTGTCAGTAAAGCGTCGTTCACGGGAATGGGAATGTTTAGGGGCCAGGTCGGCACGGCAACACGTCGCTGCACTCGACCGTGGCCTCCACCACGTGGCTGACGGGTGGGGCCCTGAGCCCATCGCCCGGTCTGATCCGGGCACTGTACTTTGTAGTCTGCCAGAGCTCCATGGTTGACGCCCTGGTTGAGCTACTAGTCGTATTCAATGCGCATGTTCTCCGGTGCCCTGCGGTTTTATACATCCGAAAATAAATCTCTACTACTTACTAGAAGAACTCCGTGCGTTGCAACGGGGCCACATTAACTTTAAGAGTTCAATATTAATCATGTTAATAATATATTTAATATTCTCATATATATCAAGTGACACTGGCGACCTTTTTTATCAATTTAGCAACGGGCTCAGTTGCAACGGGCTCTTTATACATATCAGACAACTCGCTACTACTTAAACTACAACTATGGCTACCAATATTTTTTTGTCAATTTAGCTCAGCAATAGTGCCTGGCTTAATAGACTGCTTTGCATTCATCCCCTCAGAAGACAGAGAGAACCAACTCAACATGTCAGAAGATTAACAGAAATTTTATTTGTATGGCATGAACATATAGCAGGAGCACCAACACATAGATCAGCAGAGAGCAGAGCACAACATGCACACGCTTGGGCCATCTATATCATACACACACAGCAACGCACACACGCATCACGCTGGCATACACATACAGAAAAGTAGGCACACACGCATCACGCTGGCATACACATACAGAAAAGTAGGCACACACGCATCATGCGCATTGGCCGGTGCGACGCACGCAGAGCAAGTACGTACGCACGGAGAGCAAGCTAGCAAGCACGCACGCGTCCAACCCCGCCGCTGCATGCGCTGGCAGAAGGTGAGGCAGCAAGGGAGACTGCACATTGAAGCTGTCCATGCAAGGCTGGAGGTGCTGGGCCGGCGACAGCGGTGTCGGGACGGCACTTGATTCGTTCCCGGTGGCGTGGAGCTTGGGGCGGCAACGCGACGATAGCTAGTGCTCGGGGATGGGGGTTTGGGGCGGGGGCAGTCGACCCGATGGCTGGCGAAGTTAACGGGCTCGGGCGGCTGGAAATTCGGCGGGTGGCGGCGGCACAGCGCGAGGATGGGACAGACGGAAAACCTAGCGGGCGTTCAACTACCAATACCCACGCCTTTTTTAGGGGAATTGCTTGTGAAAATAACGTGCGATGACGACTTAGCGAGCGGATCCCCTTAAAAAAGACATAGCGAGCAGATTCCCTTAAAACTGATAGGAATGGATACGATTGATGACGTTGATAAATAGTGGTGAATGTTGGCCTAATTTACTATCATCATGCATGGAAACGAATCATCAAGAAAAAGAATACTTCCTATTACTACACTCATAGAAAGCTTCCTAATCTCTGCTACCAAACAGTTTCTGCCCAAACAAGGAAGGAAAGTTATGGACGTAATTCGGAAGGAAACAAACATTATGAAGATTAATTAATTTAGATTTGATCTTTAGAGATTGATTGTGATTGATTCTTTTACATAAAGACATTACTAAATAATTTGCGTCAGTATGAAAACGAATCATCAAGAAAAAGAATACTTCCTATTACTACACTCATAGGAAGCTTCCTAATCTCTGCTATCAAATAGTTTCTGCCCAAATAAGAAAGGAAAGTTATGGACGTGATTCGGAAGGAAACAAACGTTATGAAGATTAATTAATTTAGATTTGATCTTTAGAGATTGATTGTGATTGATTCTTTTACATAAAGACATTACTAAATAATTTGCGTCAGTATGGAAAGTTCTGATCCGTTCAGTTTTTTTCGTTGTGTGAGAGGGTGAAGTGAAAATAAACCGATGAAGTGAGGGAGGCGACGAAAAAAATCTACGACGGTTAACCTATGAAAAAAACCCGGACGAAAGTGGTGGGACGAAAAAAAATCTGAAAGCGAGACTACGAACTGCTCCATTAGGAGTAGAGAAAAAGAATGTAAGGTTCCCATTTTACCTTTATTCGCACCACTCTTCGTCCAACCTTCCTTATATGATAATAAATCAACTTAATTACTTACCTTTTGAACCAGTTTCACTTTAATTTACTTACCAAACTTCAGATCAAAATCTAAGGTAATTCATGAGCAGAATTTGATGATCATTTATTTACACAATCGCGTTATTATAGACAGGTAAATCACAAGCCGACGTACTAGAAGATTTATACTCCGTTGCAACGCACGGGCATTGTTCTAGTAAATAAATAAAATTAAATAGGCCGTTTAGCCGGTGTGTGAGTGTGATCAGTCCATCTCATCAAAGTCCGACCGAAGTCGCCTAAGAAAAGCAAAGTCCGACCGAGGTCAAGCACTTTTGCTCATCTAAAAAGGCGCTGCGCGGGGTTCGCGGCTTGTGTTCTTCAAAGGTGGAGCTGGTACGTGAAACGGTCGTGGATTGACAACTTTTTCTGGTCAATTTGTACCAGAAAAACTGCCTACTTTGACGACCCAGGAGGACGAAACTCCGCATAGTGGTAGATTCGTACGTACGTGCCTGCATTATTCCGGCCTGGCGGGTCCCCGACCAGTTGGTGGGCTGGGTTTATTCTGCTGCGAGCCGCCATGGATACATACAAAACCCTTGTGACTTTCTTCTTGTGAATGAGGCGACTCGCTCGCTCGGATTCTCCACTGGTGGCCTGCAATCCAGCGTGGAAGTGCTCATCGGACAAGACCTTTAATCCTTTGTGTTTGGAACTATACGTGCGTTCGCTCTTTTCCAAGCAGTTGCGGCCTTGCGGTTGTGGAGTTGTGGTCCTTTAGCCATCCATGATCCATGCATGCATGCTCATAGATCTTTGTTTTCACGCGCAGAACACACATGATGTTTCTTACTAGTAGTACTTTTTACTGATAAATAAAATGACTGTCAATTTTGATGAATGGAATGATCAGGAATTTATGAGAGAGTGGAAGAGAAGCCACAGGGTGGCTACCCTGCTGGACCCCGTGGTGGTGGAAGCGGCACCGGATTCCTTGGACGGTCTCATGGCGGAGATGGACACCATTCTGGCCTCCTATGATCGGCTTGACATGGAAGACGTGGTCGTGAAGATAATGGCCATGGTACGTACGTCGAATCTACAAGCACTTTGACACTTTCTCCCGAAAATCCTTGCTCAACTTTTAGCGGGTTTTCGGTAGCATGCCTGCAGCTGCATGTTACTGCCACCTTAGCTGAATTCAGCAACCAAAGTGCTTTCCCCGCGGAAAGGCCTCATCATATGGTCCCTGTGTTGTCCCCTGCTCGTGCCTTCTCTAGCCTAGAGATATGATCTGCTGCTTTCATCTGCATGGTCATGCATGGACGCTCCTCGATTTGTCAAACATGCAAACCTGTAATCATTCATTCGTTCTGAATTTCTGGTGTGTGTGTGTGTGATTTGAACCAGCTGCTAAAGATGGACCGGAAGCTCAAGTCGTCAAGAATCCAGACTCTGTTCAACCGGCACCTGGCCTCGCTCGGCATCCCCAAGAGCATGCACTGCCTGGCGCTGCGGCTGGCCGAGGAGTTCGCGGTGAACTCCGCGGCCCGCTCCCCAGTGCCGTTGCCGCAGTACGCCCCTCGCCTAACAGATGCCTCTCGCGTCCACGTCTGCCTCGTCACCGACAACGTTCTTGCGGCCGCCGTGGCCGTGGCGTCCGCCGTCCGGAGCTCGGCCGGCCCGTCGAGGCTCGTGTTCCACGTCGTCACCGACAAGAAGAGCTACGTCCCGATGCACTCGTGGTTCGCGCTGCACCCGGTTGCTCCGGCGGTCGTCGAGGTCAAGGGCCTCCACCAGTTCGACTGGCGCGACGGCGATGCCATCGTCTCTGTCATGAGGACCATCGACGAGGTCCAGAAGAGCTCGCTGGATTATCACCAGCTGTGCGATGGATCGGTGGAGAGGGAGTACAGGAGGCTTGAGGCCACCAAGCCGAGCACGTTTTCGATCCTCAACTATCTCAAAATCCATCTCCCAGAGGTAAACCAAAAGAACAGGAACACAGTACATCTGTATTACTATCGTCGATGGATGAAATGGTGAGTAACAATTGGCACCTTGTGTGTTAACCATCGTGTGCAGTTCTTCCCGGAGCTCCCGAGGGTGATACTGCTCGACGACGACGTCGTGGTGCGCAAGGATCTGGCCGGGCTGTGGGAGCAGGACCTGGACGGGAACATCATGGGCGCGGTCGGCGCGCACCGGCCCGGCGCGGACGGTGGCATCTGCATCGAGAGGACTCTCAGCGAGCACCTCAACTTCACTGACCCTGCAGTGTCGTCGCTAGGCCTCGACGGTTCGCACTGCGCGTGGTCCTGGGGCGCCACCATCGTCGACCTCGACGCTTGGCGAGGAGCGAACGTTACCGAGACGTATCAGCTATGGCTGCAAAAGGCAAGCCCTCCTTACCCTGTACTCTCACCATTTTCGTACCACGATCGAGCAAGCAACTCTTAGCAGTACCGACAAGACAAGTGAGAAGTGACAAGGTTCATTAACTTCTTGTGTCGGGTGCGTGCAGAACCGCGAATCAGGGTTCAGGCTGTGGAAGATGGGGTCGCTGCCGCCGGCCCTGATAGCGTTGGACGGTCGGGTGCAGGCGATCGAGCCGCTGTGGCACCTGCCGGACCTCGGCCGGCGCATGCCCGACGCCGAGCTGCTGCAGCTCTCCGCCGTCCTGCATTTCAGCGGGCCGCGGAAGCCGTGGCTGGAGGTGGCGTTCCCGGAGCTGCGGGAGCTGTGGCTCGGGCACTTGAATAACTCGGACAGCTTCCTACGAGGCTGTGGCGTAGTGGAATGACGGTGACGGAACAGGAAGAAGATTCAAGCTGGAAAAGGGGATAAAAGTACAGTGATCCGGTGCAAGAACCGGGTGCGGCGCTGGGTTTGTGAGGAGAGGGAAGTAGGTGCTGCCTTCAGCCTTTCCTCGACCTGGCTCTGCCATATTTGCTCGTTTAATGCCACTGAGTAGAAACTACTCACGGCGTATATATATAACTGGGATATTTATTTGTTATTAGTTACAAAACGGAAGCTGGAAATTGCAGAAGTTGTAGCCACGAGATAATTTTTCTTTGGCTCCAATGATGAAGTCACTGTATGGAACTATGGTTCATTTAATTAACAAGATGAACTCACTGCCAAAAAGAGAAACTTTTCTTGGCTCGCTGCAAACGAAAAAAAGGTTCATTTTATTGCAATGAGGCTCAATTTTAGACCCATTGCTCCCGTTAACGTGGTTTTCAAACTGGTAGTTAAAGTTTTCGCCTTAAGAGCATCCGCTGCCGCAACCTGCAAATGTGACCCCTAAAATGTTATACGGACCTGCCCGCGGATAGTGAACGGACGGGCCTCAAATTTTACCATTTGCAACCGCAAAGCATATTTTCAAAACAGCTAATACATGCAAACACATGCACATCGATCATTTTGGATGTTGCGGACGTTGGGCCGGCGGGATTGTCAAAAAACACCGAATAGTAAATTGCTCATACTAAGATTTTTCACATCCATATTGGGCCGGCGGGTTTCAGATGTTTTTGTCCCACCTCGCCGCATGAGGAGCTAGTCGACTAGCCGGGTAGTTCAGAAGCGATAAGCTTCAGTAATCAATGCATCCTTTGTTAAGGAGATGGACTATCACTATTAATCTTCTCCACTATTAACCACAGAGAAGATTAATACTCATCGTCTATCTCCTTCACAAACGGAACATTCATGTTTGCACGACATTTTATGAATCACAATGTGTCGAACGGTGCAAGAGTGTAGGCCAAAATAAAACCCGATGAACAATTTTAAAATCACATTCATTGTAGTAGGGACGTATATGAACGAGATGAACATGACACCCAATGAACAATCATGAGTTGATGAAATGCCATCTAGTGTCAAGCTACCTCGTTCACACAACAATAATTGATCGACCTATGCAACAAGAGAGAAGCTTGGCGCCATTCACCGATGCGGCAATTTAAGTCGGTCAACGTCCTTCTCGCACGGCGAAGTGGGACTAAATTTGGGTGCCTCTGTCTTGACCTAGAAGGGGCTTTGGGTGGTTGTACGTGGGACCGCTATGACCTGGAGCGGGGTGCCCGGTCGCGTCCGGCTGCCCTCATATTGTCCCTACATTTGGCCCAAATTTGAGGGGTGCCGGTCAGTCCAGGCGTATAGGGACTAAGTAAGGGTCTGGTTGGGTCAACTTTTTTGATCGAGCATTGACCAGGCGGTCGTTGCAGACGTTTAGGGAGGAAATAGGGGTCCGGCTGTAGACCTATAAGACTCAGCCCGGTTGCCCAACACATTGTGAACCGATGTCAATCTGTTTGTTATTTAGGATAGGTGCATTCTCCAAGGGAGGTGATTCACGGAGTCAAAGTTTAAAACACAAGGAAACTTGTTTTTGAAAATGCCTATGGCCAAGTTAATTGGCACTTCCTTCCCTAGGTGTTGATCTGTTAGGTTTTCATGTTGCTTTGCGTGCATCAGATGATGCAACAGGTCTTAGGTTGGAATTAGGTTGGAAGACTGCAATCTGTTTCAATGAGGACGTCAACCCTTTCTTTAGGAAGAAGATGGACCTTAGACAAGGTGATCCCATCTCCTCGCACATGTTTGATGTTACCATGAACGCCTTAGGTACGGCAAAGAGAAACCGGAGGGCCACCTTAAGGGTGTCATTTCTCACCATATGGGGGGGGGGGTCACACCTACAGGTCGACACGATCCTCATGTTTGAACTTGACCATCACAAACATCACCACTATTAAACGTCTCCTACTATGTTGTCAAGCGATGTATGGCATGCAGATCAACTTCAATAAGTGTGAGATTATGCTCGTGGGGATGAAAGGCACCGAGGAAATGAGGATCACCAACTTGTGGAATGGCAAGCTCTCGGCATTCCTTGTTTCGTACATAGGACTCCCTGTCGGTGTCAAAACTGGTGGATCTCGGGTAGGGGGTCCCGAACTGTGCGTCTAAGGCCGATGGTAACAGGAGACAGGGGACACAATGTTTACCCAGGTTCGGGCCCTCTCAATGGAGGTAATACCCTACTTCCTGCTTGATTGATCTTGATGAATATGAGTATTACAAGAGTTGATCTACCACGAGATCGTCATGGCTAAACCCTAAAAGTCTAGCCTGTCTGACTATGATTATGAGGAATATATCTCTACGGACCTAGCCCTCCGGTTTATATAAACACCGGAGGGATCTAGGGTTACATAAGGTCGGTTACAGAGAAAGGAATCTTCATATTTGGTCGCCAAGCTTGCCTTCCATGCCAAGGAGAGTCCCATTCGGACACAGGTAGAGTCTTCGGTCTTTGTATCTTCATAGCCCATCAGTCTGGCCCATGTCCAATAGGTCGGACGCCCGAGGACCCCTTAGTCCAGGACTCCCTTAGTAGCCCCCGAACCAGACTTCAATGACGAGGTGTCCGGCGCGCAGATAGTCTTCGGCATTGCAAGGCGGGTTCCTCCTCTGATGACTTCAAAGTGATGTATTCGGCTTTCCATTTAATGTCGTACCCCTTGGCTTCCGCGCCTTCCTGACTTCAGCTTCCACCTGTCGAGTGAATATGAGAGGTCGGGGTATTTTTGCACATTCCACCCTGACGGTACAAGAGAGGTGCCTATTTAAAGAGAATAGATCTCAGATCCATTCCACACCCCGCGAGAAAATCCTCTGAGCTTGCTAAGCGGAACCACCCCAACATGGCTAACGCTCTCAGCTCTTCCTCTCGTCCCCACGGCTCCGAAAAGGGTGATTGGGAGAGATGCTCCGTATCTCACAGTCAGCTATCGAAGCTGCAAAAGCAGGTTTTTCTTCCTCACGCGGATCTAGTCCCCGTCCGAGCAGGGATGACGTCCTTCAATGGCGGGGTTCAGGTGGAGAACTTCCCCAATCCGTCCAGGGGGAACGAGTATGCTTCGTTCCCTTCTTGCTAAGAGGCGTCGGATTTCCAATCCATCCCTTCCTCCAAGGACTTCTGGAGTATTATGGCCTCCAACTGCACAGTTTCACTCCCGCCTCCATCCTGCACATCGCGGGTTACGTTGCTCTATGCGAGCTATTCCTAGGATGCGAGGCCCATTTTGATTTATGGAGAAAACTGTTCTGCCTCGTCCCTCGTAATCAAGGGGGGTCAATATTCGAAATGGGAGGAGCCGAAGTGTGGCGTACCACCGGGACTGGATACCTATCCGACACGCCGAAGAAGGCCTCCGAAGAGTGGCCTTCCGAATGGTTCTATATTGACGACGTCGCTCTTCCTGACCCGGTCCAATGGGCCTCCCCGAATTTTCAGGCGCTCCGTTGAACAAACGCTGCAGATGGCGTCCCCGGAGTCTCGAGGAGGAGGATAGCGCAGAAGTCTGTCAGTTGATGGGCAAGATTAAGGCGCTCGCCCAGTCCGGACTGTCAATAATCGAGGTAATGGTGATCTCCATAGTGCGCGGGCTCCAACCACTCCAATAAAAAGGGCTTCCCATGTGGCACTATAATGAGGAAGATGTCGCCTCACGCTGTGGTTGGAAGGGTCCGAAAACCCCCGCCGCTTTGACCAAAATATTGGCCGAACTGTAGAAAGGGGAGAA